>NC_134356.1:369827571-370055071 GCF_048569485.1 Anomaloglossus baeobatrachus
GTCCCCTTAGGCTCAGCTCACATCAGCGGTATTTTGCTGCAAAACTGGATCCGTTACAAATGTGTTTCAGTTCAATTCATTTCCAATGGAATCGCGGCAAGATGCGGTCAAATGTGGTTGTGTGTGACGCACGCAACCGCATCTTGCCGCGATTCCATTGGAAATTAATTTAACTTAAACGCATTTGTAAAGGATCCGGTTTTGCCACAAAATACTGCTGATGTGAGCCTTAGCCTGTTGGGAGGAGTGCTCAATCAGAAAAAGAAGCAGTCAAAACCTCTAGCATTATACTACAAAAAACTGACTAGCACCTCTGAACAGGATAAAACAAGTGTGAACAGATGCAGGCTGCTATGACTGCTACTATACAAACAAAAGAATACAGCAGCACTCGGAGTGCTAAACTGTATGCAGACAGGGAATATATAAAATTTGAACTACAGTACTGCTATATAGAATATAATTACCAAAATTAAGATAATATATAGCAGTAATGTAGTTCAAATTTCACATATTCAATGTCTAGATACATTTTGGCGCATAGGTTGCTGCTGTATTCTTTTGTTTGCATAGTTGCAGTCATACTCAAATTCATCCTATTTTAAAACATCTTGGAAAACTAATACTTCTCAAAGAATTGAACTACAGATATGCACTTTATTTTTTTTTGTACATCAGGCATACCTATTTACCTGACTGATCACTGGTCTTCTAATTTGCTTGAAACTGCATAGTTAGTCCACCACCAGCTTCAGATGATATATCTAGTATTCAGACTGAGAGCGCACATAGTTCTTAGCTGACTGTCAGACTGGTGCCGTAGGCCAGTGACCCTTTGTAAGGAGCGCTGATTAGTGGTGTTACTTCAGTCTAACTATTATGAGTCTTTAAAAGTGATGAGTGAGCACTACTATGTTCGGGTGCTCCTTACTTGTACGCGTTTGATTTGTTTACTTGGTAGGAACTTTAGCATTTTGTGGGAAGATCTTCTGGAAAAATGCTCGTGTTCCCCATTGATTTAAATTGTACGCGTCAAGCCCATCCAACTGCTCGTTAGGAGTACAAAGCACCCAAACATGACAGTCTTTAACAATATTGATCTTTTCATATGTGTCCAACTGCCATTTTGGGCCCCCTAGGCTCCAGGATTAGTTGCGATAGAGTTCATATGATACAGCCACTGTGGCCGAGTGTGCTGTGATCTGTTATTTCTGGCTCGTACTCACAATAACCGAAGAAGTAATCACTGTGTGTTGGCGTTAAGGCCACGTCTCACTAAGCAACATCGCTAGCAACATCGCTGCTGAGGCACGACTTTTGTGACGCAACAGCGCTGTTGCTAGCAATGTTGCTGTGTGTGACATCCAGCAACAACCTGGCCCCTGCTGTGATGTCGCCGGTTGTTGCTGAATGTCCTGGACCATTTTTTAGTTGGTGCTCTCCCGCTGAGAAGCACACATCGCTGTGTGTGACATCGAGAGAGCAACAACTAAATGTGCAGTGAGCAGGAGCCAGCTTCTGCGGACGCTGGTAACCACGGTAAATATTGGGTAACAAAGAAGCCCTTTCTTGGTTACCCGATATTTACCTTTGTTACCAGCGTCCGTCGCTCTCACGCTGTCAGCGCTGGCTCCCTGCTCCCTGCTCTCTGCACACGTAGCTGGAGTACACATCGGGTAATTAACCCGATGTGTACTCTGGCTAGGAGTGCAGGGAGCCAGCGCTAAGCAGTGTGCGCTGGTAACCAAGGTAAATATCGGGTTGGTTACCCGATATTTACCTTAGTTACCAAGCGCAGCATTGCTTCCACGCATCGCTGGGGGCTGATCACTGGTTGCTGGTGAGAGCTGCCTGTTTGACAGTTCACCAGCAACCAGTGTAGCCACGCTCCAGCGATCCCTGCCAGGTCAGGTTGCTGGAGCGTCGCTTAAGGTCCAGTCACACTAAGCAACTTACCAGCGATCCCAACAACGATAGGGATCGCTGGTAAGTTGCTAGGAGGTTGCTGGTGAGCTGTCACACTGCGACGCTCCAGCGATCCCACCAGCAACCTGACCTGGCAGGGATCGCTGGAGCGTGGCTACACGAGTTGCTGGTGAGCTCACCAGCAACCAGTGACCAGCCCCCAGTCTCCTAGTTACAGCACACATCAGGTTAATTAACCCGATGTGTGCTGCAGCTAAATGTGCACAGAGCAGGGAGCAGCGCACACTGAGCGCTGGCTCCTTGCTCTCCTAGTTACAGCACACATCGGGTTAATTGCCTGATGTGTGCTGCAGCTAAATGTGCACAGAGCAGGGAGCAGCGCACACTGCTTAGTGCTGGCTCCTTGCTCTCCTAGTTACAGCACACATCGGGTTAATTACCTGATGTGTGCTGCAGCTACATGTGCACAGAGCAGGAGCCGGCAGCACAGGCAGTGAGAGCGGAGGAGGCTGGTATTAAAGGTAAATATCGGGTAACCAAGGACAGGGCTTCTTGGTTACCCGATGTTTACATTAGTTACCAGCCTCAGCAGAAGCTGGCTCCTGCTGCCTGCACATTTAGTTGTTGCTGTCTCGCTGTCACACACAGCGATCTGTGCTTCACAGCAGGACAGCAACTACTAAAAAATGGCCCAGGACATTCAGCAACAACCAACGACCTCACAGCAGGGGCCAGGTTGTTGCTGGATGTCACACACAGCGACATCACTAGCAACGTCACAAAAGTTGTTCGTTACCAGCGATGTTGCTAGCGATGTTGCTTAGTGTGACGGGGCCTTTAGTGTGACGATACCTTTATGTGAATGCTCTGACTAGTTTCAAGAATACATTTTCTGTGGTCTCATTATCATCAAAGGCAAGATTACAATGACCATTATCATGGCTTTACACAACTGATAAGGGATGATTCACCATTCAAAAGAGGTGGCCACAGTAGACCCTGCTTCCTTTCACAATGACCTTTTTCCTATGCTCATGAGATGGTTCAATACAAAAAAAATGGTTGAACTCCATTCATTGCTCCTAATGTACATGTTTTTCCTGAAATTGGAAGATAATTTAAAAATGCAAGTGTGAAAAATTGCAAGATTTTTACTTTTATTTTTAATACGGACTGTGATCTGAAAGGAAAAAAATAAATGTAAATATACATTTAAACAATAGGCAATATTCTTATGATAGTTTCCCTTTAGGTGTATTACTGCCCCCAATGTTCTTACATTTACATTGTATTCATATGTTACAGTACAATTACTGCCTGGGGAAAAGACCACGAGAAAGATGCTTTTAAACACATTGTCACACAGTTTTCTTCAGTACCAGTCTCTGTGGTGAGCGACAGCTATGATATTTACAATGCCTGCGAGCAAATTTGGGGAGAAGATTTACGGAGTTTAATAGAATCAAGGAGTCCGGATGCTCCTTTGATAATTCGACCAGACTCCGGGGATCCCCTAGATACAGTCTTAAAGGTAAGATTCAGCAAAAGTGGAATATATTTCACTCTTCTACATTTTTCATGTATAGTTTTTGTTTTTATATCATTTTGATATTGTGGCGTTATTTTCTATATTTTTTAATTTTGTTCTTTAAAGCTGCAATATTTGATTTTTAGGTGCTAGAGATTTTAGGGAAGAAATTTCCTCTGGAAGAAAATTCAAGAGGTTACAAAGTTTTACCACCTTATATACGTGTGATACAAGGCGATGGCGTGGATATAAATACTCTGCAAGAAGTAAGGGCCGTATTACAAATTTTCCACCAATGCGTTAACAAAATGCTGTGTTTCTGGCTTTATGTAAAGGGATTATTCTTGGGTGGGGGTTTTAACAAAAAAAGTGACATTTTCAGCACTTTATATTTTAAGAAATAAAAAATAATAAAGCCAATTTCAAAAAGATCACCTCAATATGCACATAGAGTATAGCCCAATAAGATTTGTTATAATGGCAGACCAATTAATATTATCAAGCTACCATTCACTTCAATGGTATTAAATATAATATTACAATATGGTTTAGGTTAGGGGTTCAGCTGGGAGGGGGTCGAGGGGACATTTGAGTGGGCCCTTAACGAGGTAGCTGTGATCACAGCTACGGTGGCGCAGACCAATCATAAGTATAGGGGAACCTGAGCAGATGACTATTTTGTTACTGAAAATAAATCTGTACACAAAAACAGACACTGATATTACCTCCATATGGTGACCAAATAGTTAGATACTAGTCCTGCAAAATGTGAGATTACAGTACAGTTATAGATGGTGACTTAATGTTGATGTTTTTTGTGATGAAGTAATTCACTTCTCCCATCTTTTCCATCTGGCCCAGACCGACACAACAACTTCTCCAGCTGCAACTCTTCTGCAGAGATTACAACAAATATACATTTGACTTCTCCCATTTCCGGCACCATCCCCATCTATTCTGAATCTGCACAAACTCCTCATCCTGCTGACACCCCAATGCTGGCCGTATGGTACAAAAACAGTGCTCCTCTTACTGCCCCATTTGGCAATGCCCACCACTGTACCTTTTACTTAGCAAAATAACTCTCGTGTCCTCTATAGAGTAAAATTACCCCTTTAAAAATATTAATGCCCTGTGCAAGTTGTGTTAGAAAACAGTAACCACATTTTTGCCCCTAAAAAAATTACATTCCTCGTGCACTTTTAGAATATCACAATACTCTGAGTGCCCCTATAATAATACTTCCTAAGTGTCTAATATTTAAGTGTCTCCCTGAATACCCGCATGTACAGCTCCCATGTACATATTATGATGGGCCAACAGCTTCCCCCCCCCCACAACACCATATTGTGACACCCCCCCCCCCCACAGTAGCCCACACACTGTGGAGCCCTCAGCATTAGCTTCTGCATCGTATGTCTCCCGCACTGTAGGAAGGTCCCTAAGTAGACCCCCCCACACTGTAGAATGGCCCAACAATTTGATGGTCCTATTCTATATAAAGGCTCCCACAGTGCGGGATGACCCTTACATTATCGCCAACATTTCTTTGTCGCTCCATTGGAAGACCCAGACAATTGGGTGTATAGCTTCTGCCTCCGGAGGCCACACAAAGTATTACACTTTAAAAGTGTAACCCCTCCCCTCTGCCTATACACCCTCCCGTGCATCACGGGCTCCTCAGTTTTATGCTTTGTGGGCCTTCCAGGAAGTCAGGCGGATTCTGCAGTGGGTGGAAGCCACAGCCTCCACGATCTCCGCAGTTTACATCCCGGGCGTAGAAAACTGGGAAGCAGATTTCCTCAGTCGTCAGGGCATGGACGCGGGGGAATGGTCTCTTCACCCAGACGTGTTTCGAGAGATCTGTTGCCGCTGGGGAACGCCGGACGTCGAACTCATGGCGTCACGACACAACAACAAGGTCCCGGCCTTCATGGCACGGTCTCAGGATCACAGAGCTCTGGCGGCGGACGCATTAGTTCAGGATTGGTCGCAGTTTCCACTGCCTTATGTATTTCCTCCTCTGGCGATGCTGCCCAGAGTGTTACGCAAGATCAGGTCCGACTGTCGTCGCGCCATTCTCGTCGCTCCAGATTGGCCGAGGCGATCGTGGTACCCGGATCTGTGGCATCTCACGGTGGGTCAACCGTGGGCGCTTCCAGACCGCCCAGACTTGCTGTCACAAGGGCCGTTTTTCCATCTGAATTCTGTGGCCCTCAACCTGACTGTGTGGCCATTGAGTCCTGGCTCCTAGCGTCTTCAGGATTGTCTCAGGATGTCATTGCCACTATGAGACAGGCCAGGAAACCAACGTCTGCCAAGATCTATTACAGATCTTGTCGGATCTTCTTATCCTGGTGCTCTGATAATGGGTTTACTCCCTGGCCGTTTGCCTTACCCACTTTTCTTTCATTCCTTCAATCCGGAATGGACAAGGGTTTGTCACTCTGCTCTCTCAAGGGACAAGTATCGGCGCTCTCCGTATTTTTTCAAAAGCGCCTGGCCAGGCTTCCGCAGGTCCGCACGTTCCTGCAGGGAGTTTGCCACATAATCCCACCTTACAAGCGTCCGCTGGAACCCTGGGACCTTAACAGGGTGCTAACGGCTCTTCAGAAACCACCTTTCGAGCCGCTGCGGGAGGTTTCTTTATCACGTCTTTCGCAGAAGGTGGCATTTCTAGTGGCAGTTACATCACTCCGAAGAGTGTCGGAGCTTGCAGCGCTGTCATGCAAAGCCCCCTTCCTGGTTTTTCACCAGGATAAGGTGGTTCTGCGTCCTGTCCCGGAATTTCTCCCTAAGGTGGTATCCCCTTTTCATCTCAATCAGGATATCTCCTTACCTTCATTTTGCCCTAATCGAATTCACCAATGTGAAAAGGATTTGCACTCATTAGATCTAGTGAGGGCACTCCGGTTCTACGTGTCTCGCACGGCACCCCTGCGCCGTTCAGATGCGCTCTTTGTCCTTGTCGCTGGCCAGCGTAAGGGTTCGCAGGCTTCCAAGTCAACCTTGGCTCGGTGGATCAAGGAACCGATTCTTGAAGCCTACCGTTCTTCTGGGCTTCCGATTCCTTCAGGGCTGAAAGCCCATTCTACCAGAGCCGTGGGTGCGTCCTGGGCATTGCGGCACCGGGCTACGGCTCAGCAGGTGTGTCAGGCAGCTACCTGGTCTAGTCTGCACACTTTCACGAAACACGATCAGGTGCATACCTATGCTTCGGCAGATGCCAGTCTAGGTAGGCGAGTCCTTCAGGCGGCGGTTGCCCACCTGTAAGAGGGGGCCGTTTTCGGCTCTTTTTATCGAGGTATTCTTTACCCACCCAGGGACTGCTTTTGGACGTCCCAATTGTCTGGGTCTCCCAATGGAGCGACAAAGAAGGGAATTTTGTTTACTTACCGTAAATTCCTTTTCTTCTAGCTCCTATTGGGAGACCCAGCACCCGCCCCTGTTCCCTTCGGGCTGGTTGTTCTTTTGTGTACACATGTTGTTCATGTTGAATTGTTCTTTTGGTTCATGGTTTCAGTTCTCCGAACATCCTTCGGATTGAATTTACCTTAGACCAATTTATAAGTTTCCTCCTTCCTGCTTTTGCACCAAAACTGAGGAGCCCGTGATGCACGGGAGGGTGTATAGGCAGAGGGGAGGGGTTACACTTTTAAAGTGTAATACTTTGTGTGGCCTCCGGAGGCAGAAGCTATACACCCAATTGTCTGGGTCTCCCAATAGGAGCTAGAAGAAAAGGAATTTACGGTAAGTAAACAAAATTCCCTTCTTTTTGTACTTTATAAGTTGCCATCACAGTAGTTCCTACAATCTATGAGGACACTCCCACAGTAGCTCCCTCACTGTATGAAGATCCCCCATACTTTGATGCCCCCACAGTCAAACTACACTTTTCAATTTAAAATAGAAAAACATCATATTCTTGCCTAATCCAGGATCCTGAGAGTGGGTAGACTAATGTGATTGCATTGCGCCGGCTCGCACACAGTAAGTCAGAGTCCCAGCACGGCAAGATGTCAGTGTCTGGACTCTGACGTCCTGTGCTGGTGCCTCAGCCAGTGCATCACTCTGCCACTCTACAGATTGCAGTCTAGTGATGAGTGAGCACTACCATGCTCAGGTGCACTGTACTCTTAAAGAGTACCGTATTTTTCGGACTATAAGACGCACCGGACCAAAAGACGCACCCTGGTTTTAGAGGAGGAAAATGGGAAAATAATTTTTTAAGAAAAAAATGTGGTCATGACATATTGTTATGGGGTGAGGATCTGCTGCTGACACTGTTATGGGGGTAATCTCCCCAAATTCTTTAACTCAGGTACCCCATACTGGTAATTATCTTCCTGCCTTATGTGTGTATATATATATATATATATATATATATATATGTATGTATGTATGTATGTATGTATGTATGTATGTATGTATGTATGTATGTATGTATGTATGTATGTATGTACGTACATAACGTACATACATACATACATACATACATACATACATACATACATATATATATATATATATATATATATATATATATATATATATATATACATACACACATACACACATACACACATACACACATACACACATACACACATACACACATACACACATACACACATACACACACACACACACATATTATTATATATATATAATATATTTTTGTCCCTCATCCTGGTATAGACCACTTCCTGCTATATACTGCCATCCTGGTATAGACCACTTCCTGCTATATATTGCCATCCTGATATGTGCTCCCATCCTCCTACATACCCAATCCTGGCATATGGCCGCATTCTGCTGTATACACCATCTTAGTGTATGGCCGCATCTTGCTATATACCCCATTCTGGCGTATGGCCGCATCCTGCTATATACCCCATCTTGGTGTATGGCCGCATCCTGCTATGTGCCCCCATCCTGCTATATACCCCCATCCTGCTATATGCCGTCATCCTGCATTATACCCCCACCCTGCTATATACTCCCATCCTGCTCAAAATATATTCCCATCCTGGTATATGCAATCATCCTGCTATATACTCCTATCCTGCTATATGGCCGTATCCTGTGGCACACAAAAAAACTGAACGTTTATACTCCTCTTTCCTCGCTCCACGTAGCATCGCTCCTCCTCCCGTCTGTGCCAGCAGCAGCCCTGCTTTCCTGTGTGGAGCCCGCCACGTTCCCTGCAGCATCGCGATGTCCTCCTGTCTGTGCCGGACGCGGCTGTGTGTGGACACGTGCGCACAGCGATGACGTCATCCCGGGGAGCACCGCTAGTCTCGACACAGCCACGGTCGGCAGACAGGAGGAGATCGCGGTGCTGCAGGGATCGTTGTCGGTGAGTATACTGATTCACTGCAACCCACGCTGATGATGGGTGGGGGGCAGTGAATACAGACGCACATGATCATTCCAGCCTGTAGTTGCCAGGGATGATCATGCGGGCCGGCTGTTTACTATGCGCGCATCACCCCGCCCACCTGTCAGCGCCGGCTTCAGCGCTGAGATGGGTGGGAGGATGGGCGTGCATATGAAATGAGCGGGCCCACGTGGTCACGACAGGCTGCTGCACCCAACTCATGCCCCCGATGACCCGCTCCACCGCAGCACCCTCATTCCCCGCAGCCCTACATTCAGAATATAAGGCGCACCCCCACTTTCCCCCCCAACGTTTGGGCGAAAAAAAGTGTGTCTTATAGTCAGAAAAATACAGTAGTTTGAAGCTTGGACGAGCTCATCTCTTGTACTGAGTATAATGGAAGTCAATGAGGAATGCTAGCATTTTTCCTGAAAAATGCTAGCTTTCCTCATTAACTTCTATTATACTCTTAAGAGTAGTTGGAAGATCAGATGGACTCTACTTGTGTACAGAGTACTGAGCATAGCCGTGCTCGCTCATCACTACTGCAGTCTTAAAGATATAAGCGGTCTACAAAGCAGAGCATAAGTCTCCCTGCTCTACCGCAGAGCTTAACTATATTGGCGAACGCAATATATGTATAGATATTTATTAAATAAATATATATATATATATATATATATATATATATATAATATAAATTTTATTTGCTGACCTAATTATTTTATTTAATATTGATGTAATTTTCAGATTGTAGAGGGAATGAAGAAACATAAATGGAGTATTGAGAATATTGCGTTTGGATCTGGAGGGGCTCTCCTACAGAAACTTACCCGAGACCTATTAAACTGCTCGTTTAAATGCAGCTATGTGGTGACAAATGGCCTTGGGGTATGCAAACAAACATATTATCGGACCAGCTAAGCTAGTTTCACTTTTTATTTTTTTCTGTATCTAAACCTATGTATACTATACTTTGCAGGTAAATGTGTTTAAAGATCCTGTGGCTGATCCAAATAAAAGATCAAAGAAAGGGCGACTGTCTCTTCACAGAACTCCCTCAAATGAGTTTGTGACCCTTGAAGAAGGCAAAGGTGATCTGGAGGAATATGGACCAGTAAGTGAAGCAACAATTTATATCCTACATAGATGTACAGATTGCTTCTTAAAGGGAACCTGTCAGCAGAAATTTTGCTCTAAACCTAAAAGTTTCCCCTTCTGCAGTTCCTGTGCTGCATTCTAGAAAGGTTCCTATAGTTTTTGTGCCCACTTTTAGACCAAATTAAATTCTTTTTATAAAGTTGTACCTTTTGGTATGCAAATCTTCTAAATTATCCATGGGGGCGGGCTGTCTGGTGTTCGTTACTGACCCTCCTGCCGATTTACGCCGTCCCCCAACGCTCCATTTCATACCTCAAGACGCTGCCCAGTGCGCCCGTGGTCCCGCGCATGCGCCGTGCGACTGTACCGGGACTGTGCACTGTGTGACCACTGGTGATGTGTTGCGCAGGCATGAGATTATGGGCGGCGCTGTGATTGTCATCAGCAAGTGCCCGCCCATAATCTCGTTCCCGCCCTTTTTTCTCTGCCTCCAGCGTTCTGCGCAAGCGCTGGCCAGATGACCCGACGTCGCCTCTCGTAACCGGTGGTGTCCTGCTCCGCTCCTCCCATCTATTTCCTGCTCCAGGGCAAGATGGGAAAGAGGTGACGTTGGGTCATCTGGCCAGCGCTTGCGCAGAACGCTGGAGGCAGAGGGGAAAGCGCGGGCACAAGATTACGGGCGGGCACCGCCCATAATCTCGTGCCTGCGCAACACGTCACCAGCGGTCACACTGTGCACACAGTGCACAGTCCAGGTACAGTCGCACGGCGCATGCGCGGGAAAACGGGCGCACTGGGCGGCGTCTTGAGGTATGAAATGGAGAGTTTGGGGACAGTGTAAATCGTCAGGAGGGACAGTAACGGACACCAGACAGCCCGCCCCCATGGACAATTTAGAAGATTTGAATACCAAAAGGTACAACTTTATAAAGTACTTAATTTGGTCTAAAAGGGGGCACAAAAACTATAGAGACCTTGCTAGAATGCAGCCCAGCTGCTGCAGAAGGGAAACTTTTAGGTTTAAAGCAAAATTTCTTTGTCGCTCCATTGGGAGACCCAGACAATTGGGTGTATAGCTTCTGCCTCCGGAGGCCACACAAAGTATTACACTTTAAAAAGTGTAACCCCTCCCCTCTGCCTATACACCCTCCCGTGCCTCACGGGCTCCTAAGTTTTATGCTTTGTGTTGAAGGAGGCACACATTCACGCAACCTCCACATTTTAGTCAGCAGCAGCTGCTGATTGTATCGGATGGACGAAAAGAGGGCCCCTGGGCCCCCGGCATGCTCCCTTCTCACCCCACTAAGTCGGCGGTGCTGTTAAGGTTGAGGTACCCATTGCGGGTACAGAGGCTGGAGCCACATGCCGTTTTCCTTCCCCATCCCTTAGAGGCTCTGGGAGAAGTGGGATCCTCACCGGTCATCCATGCACTGGAACTGGGCTCCCTCCGCAGCCCCTGTGGGAATCTGCCGGACAGGAGACTTGATATCATCAGGGACAGGCCCTGCATCCAAAAGGTACTCTGTGTCCCCTTGGGGACGGCGCATGGAGCGCTCGTGTCACAGACGCTGCAGCCGGCTGTTTTTTTATGACGACCGGGACTACCGCGCCGACCGCGCCTGTTTGCCGGCCGCGGTATTAAATTTAGTCCCCGGCTTCATGCGGCCTAGTACCATAACTCCCGCCCCCGGTCCTGCCAGTCAGGGGTAAGGGCGGGACGGTCGACCTGACGTCGACAGTGAGGGCTGGAGCATACTTTAGGTGTCCTCCTCCCCCCTCACTGATCACTCTGGGGCACCAGATTCCCGCACTTTATTAGTCGCCGCCCACGGCTCCCTCCTCCCCTGAGAGCTCCGGCAGCCATTTTTACAATCATTCTGCCGGTGGAGGATTTCAGGAACGAGCTCTGCAGCTCTGGGAGGCCCAAGGCAGGGAATCTGGTGGACACACAACCGCTTTGGGCGGTCGGTAAGCCACACCGGTCACCCGGTGCTGGTCCCCCTAGGGTGCCGAAGTGTGTGTGTGTGTGTGTGTATATATATATATATATATATATATATATATGTGTGTATATATATATATATATATATATATATATATATATATGTGTGTATATATATATATATATATATATATATATATATATATATATATATATATATATATATATATATATATATATATATATATATATATATATATATATATATATATATATATATATATATATATATATATATCTCTGTATACATTTTCTCTGTTCGGCCGCATTGTTTTGCTTTTGGCTATATACCCTCAGTGATCACTCTCCTAGGAGACAGCAGCATGTCGTTCACAAGGAGCAAGGGTGCCAAGACACAGGGTTATTTTGCAACCTGTACCTCTTGTGCGGCTATGTTACCTGCAGGTTCCACCTACCCTCACTGTGAGCAATGCTCGGCCCCTGTAGCACTCGCTCAGCTGGAGCCTCGGGCGCTGGTGGGACCCTCGGCTCAGGCAGAACCGCCGGCTCCCCCTGTCCAGGTGGCAAGGACAGAGTTTGCAGTTTTGGCTGAGAAACTCTGAGTCGCTTTCACAATCCATGGCTCAGTCTATGGATAAATGGTCTGCTAAGATACTAGAAGCCTTGCAGTCCAGATCGGTCCTTACACAGGCCCCGGGCACTGTGGGATCATCGCCCCCAGGCCCCTCTCGGTCTGCGCTGCAGCGTGCTCCCGGGGTGGCCCCTAGGTCTCACGTGGAGGACTCCGGCACAGACCACAGTCCCAGACCGGCTAAGCGGGCTCGCTGGGAATCTTCCCCGACTTCCTCACGCTGCTCGGGGTCTCAGCTTGAGGACTCTCTGGAGGATGAGGCAGATGTCGCTACTCAGGGCTCTGACCCTGACGTTGCTCTCAATCTTGATACACCTGAAGGGGACGCCATAGTAAATGACAACTTATAGCGTCCATCAACCAGGTGCTAGATCTTTCTCCCCCAACTCCACCTATAGAGGAGTCGGCTTCGCAGCAGGAGAAACACCAGTTTAGGTTTCCCAAACGTACACGGAGTGCGTTTTTCGATCACTCTAACTTCAGAGATGCTGTCCAGAAGCACAGAGCATTTCCGGACAAGCGCTTTACTAAGCGCCTTATTGACACACGTTACCCCTTCCCCTCTGACGTTGTTAAGGGTTGGGCTCAATGTCCCAAGGTGGATCCTCCAGTCTCTAGACTGGCGGCTAGATCTGTAGTATCAGTGGCAGATGGCTCATCGCTCAAGGATGCCACTGACAGGCAGATAGAGCTCCTGATGAAATCCATCTATGAAGCCACAGGCGCGTCTTTTGCCCCGGCCTTTGCAGCAGTGTGGGCACTCCAAGCTATCTCAGCTTGTCTGTCTGAGATTAATGCGGTCACACGTACCTCTGCTCCGCAAGTTGCGTCTTTGACGTCTCAGGCGTCGGTATTTTCATCCTACGCCATGAATGCCGTCCTGGACTCTGCTAGCCGTACAGCGGTAGCGTCCGCCAATTCGGTGGCAGTCCGCAGGGCCATGTGGCTACGCGAATGGAAGGCAGACTCGGCTTCCAAGAAGTTCTTAACCGGTTTGCCGTTTTCTGGCGACTGATTGTTTGGCAAGCGATTGGATGAAATTATTAAGCAATCCAAGGGAAAGGACTCGTCCTTACCCCAGTCCAAACCAAACAGACCTCAGCAACGGAAAATTCAATCGAGGTTTTGGTCCTTTCGGCCCTCAACCAGAGCCCAATCCTCCTCGTCCAACAGGCCACAGAAGAGCCAGAGGAACTCTTATGCATGGCGGTCTAAGTCACGTCCGCCAAAGACCGCCGGAGGCACTGTCTCCAAAGCGGCCTCCTCATGACTTTCGGCCTCCCCAAACCTCATCCTCGGTCGGTGGCAGGCTCTCCCGCTTTTGCGACGCCTGGTGGCCACATGTCCAAGACCGATGGGTGAGAGACATTCTGTCTCACGGTTACAGGATAGAGTTCAGCTCTCGTCCTCCGACTCGTTTCTTCAGAACATCTCCGCTCCCCGAGCGAGCCGATGCACTTTTTCAGGTGGTGAACACTCTGAAGACAGAAGGAGTCGTGATCCCCGTCCCCCTTCAGGAATGTGGTCGCGGGTTTTACTCCAATTTGTTCGTGGTGCCAAAAAAGGACGGATCATTCAGTCCCGTTCTGGACCTCAAACTGCTCAACAGACACGTGAGAACCAGACGGTTTCGGATGGAATCTCTCCGCTCAGTCATCGCTTCGATGTCCCAAGGAGACTTCCTAGCATCAATCGACATCAGGGATGCTTATCTCCATGTGCCGATCGCACCAGAGCATCAACGCTTCCTGCGTTTCGCCATCGGGGACGAACACCTTCAGTTTGTGGCACTGCCTTTCGGCCTGGCGACAGCCCCACGGGTCTTCACCAAGGTCATGGCATCCGTTGTGGCGGTCCTACACTCTCAGGGCCACTCGGTGATCCCTTACTTAGACTTTCTCCTAGTCAAGGCACCCTCCCGGGTGGCATGTCAACACAGCCTGACCGTCGCTCTGGAGACTCTCCAGAGGTTCGGGTGGATCATCAATTTTCCAAAGTCAAAATTGACACCGACCCAATCACTGACTTACCTCGGGATGGAGTTTCATACTCTCTCAGCGATAGTCAAGCTACCGCTGGACAAACAGCGTTCGCTGCAGACAGGGGTGCACTCTCTTCTTCGGGGCCAGTCTCACCCCTTGAGGCGCCTCATGTACTTCCTGGGGAAGATGGTGGCAGCAATGGAAGCAGTCCCCTTTGCGCAGTTTCATCTGCGTCCACTCCAATGGGACATTCTCCGCAAATGGGACAGGAGGTCGACGTCCCTAGACAGGAACGTCTCTCTTTCCCTGGCAGCCAAAACCTCTCTTCAGTGGTGGCTTCTTCCCACTTCTCTGTCGAAGGGAAAATCCTTCCTACCCCCATCCTGGGCTGTGGTCACGACGGACGCGAGTCTGTCAGGGTGGGGAGCGGTTTTTCTCCACCACAGGGCTCAGGGAACCTGGACTCCGACAGAGTCCTCCCTTCAGATCAATGTTCTGGAGATAAGGGCAGTGTATCTAGCCCTAAAGGCGTTCCGTCGGTGGCTGGAGGGCAGGCAGATCCGCATACAGTCGGACAACGCCACGGCGGTCGCGTAAATCAACCACCAGGGCGCCACGCGCAGCCGTCAAGCCTTCCAGGAAGTTCGGCGGATTCTGCTGTGGGCGGAGGCCACAGCCTCCACCATCTCCGCAGTTCACATCCCGGGCGTAGAAAACTGGGAAGCAGACTTCCTCAGTCGCCAGGGCATGGACGCAGGGGAATGGTCTCTTCACCCGGACGTGTTTCGAGAGATCTGTTGCCGCTGGGGAACGCCGGACGTCGATCTCATGGCGTCTCGGCACAACAACAAAGTCCCGGAATTCATGGCACGGTCTCAAGATCACAGAGCTCTGGCGGCGGACGCATTAGTTCAGGATTGGTCGCAGTTTCGACTTCCCTATGTTTTTCCTCCTCTGGCGATGCTGCCCAGAGTGTTACGCAAGATCAGGTCCGACTGTCGTCGCGCCATCCTCGTCGCTCCAGACTGGCCGAGGAGGTCGTGGTACCCGGATCTGTGGCACCTCACGGTGGGTCAACCGTGGGCAATCCCAGACCGTCCAGACTTGCTGTCTCAAGGGCCATTTTTCCATCTGAATTCTGCGGCCCTCAACCTGACTGTGTGGCCATTGAGTCCTGGCTCCTAGCGTCCTCAGGATTATCTCAAGATGTCATTGCCACTATGAGACAGGCCAGGAAACCAACGTCCGCCAAGATCTATCACAGGGCTTGGAGGATCTTCTTATCCTGGTGCTCTGATAAGGGTTTTACCCCCTGGCCGTTTGCCTTACCCACGTTTCTTTCCTTCCTTCAGTCCGGAATGGACAAGGGTTTGTCTCTTGGCTCTCTCAAAGGACAAGTATCGGCGCTTTCCGTGTTTTTTCAAAAGCGTCTAGCCAGGCTTCCGCAGGTCCGCACATTCCTGCAGGGAGTTTGCCACATAGTCCCACCATACAATCGGCCGCTGGAACCCTGGGATCTTAACAGGGTCCTAAGGGCTCTTCAGAAACCACCTTTCGAGCCGCTGCGGGATGTTTCTTTATCACGTCTTTCGCAGAAGGTGGCTTTTCTAGTGGCAGTTACATCGCTCCGTAGAGTGTCGGAGCTAGCAGCGTTGTCATGCAAAGCCCCCTTCCTGGTTTTTCACCAGGATAAGGTGGTTCTGTGTCCGGTCCCGGAATTTCTCCCTAAGGTGGTATCCCCTTTTCATCTCAATCAGGATATCTCCTTACCTTCAATTTGCCCCCATCCAGTTCACCAATGTGAAAAGGATTTGCACTTGTTAGATCTAGTGAAAGCTCTCCGGAATTTACGGTAAGTAAACAAAATTCCCTTCTTCTGCTTACAGGTTCCCTTTAACTCTTTCAATGAAATATAAAAAATATGCCTCTGCGTTCAGATAGTCTGAGCTATCAAACAAAATTAAGCTGATCAGTAAACATTTAAAAATTGAAAAAAGATTAAAAAAAAAAAAAAGTTGCATTACCAGAAAATGTAAAGAAAAAATAAATACGTTAAAACAATTGATCAAAACCTTGTATATACCACAAAATTGTATAAAAAAAAATAAAGCTGGTCATGCAAAAAAAACTACTTTTATGGAAATAAAAAAAATGTTTATATGATAAGAGGACGGATTTGTTTAGCTTAGAAAAAAGACGTCTCAGAGATCTTGTATGTATGTACAAAGGACTGGCACATGACTTATTCCTTCCAAAGACAATACTAAGGACCAGTCGCTGTGAGTGGGAGAAAGGGAATTCCGGCAGCTAAATAGGAAAGGGTTCTTTACAGTTAGAGCAGTCAGACTGTGGAATGCCCTACCACAAGAGGTAGTAATGGCAGATACTAGAACAGCTTTTAAAAAAGGGCTGGATTATTTCCTCAGTACACACAACATTGTTGGATATAAATGATTTAGTGACAAATGTAGAACTGGTGGAGGAAGGTTGAACTAGATGGACCTTGGTCTTTTTTCAACCTATGTAACTATGTTTTGGGGGGTTTCTTCCCACCACCATTTTCCCGCACTTGTTCAATAAAAAAAAAAATCCTTACTCTATATGTTAAAACAAATGGCATTACTCAAAACTGTAGCATGTCCTGCAAAAAAAACAAAACACTCCTAGGTCTTGTCAGTGCAAAAAAAAGTTATAGCTATTTGACACTGGAGAGGAAAAAACAAAAAAAAAGTCTAAAGAGGGAAGGAAGTAAAGGATAGTGGTTTATTTATGTATGTATCTGCCCAGCTGCCTTTTGCCTTTTTTTTCAGGTCGTGGCTCAGGGCTGATATTTGCCATAGAGTAGAGTAAAAAAAAAAAAAAACAACTTGTAATTTGAGGCAGACTGGCTGCTAAGAAGGCACTACCTGATGCTACTTTTAGGTAGTGTAATCTTTGGCCATCAATAACTCAACTCTTTCCTCTTTTGCTACCATTGTAGCACTGAGCTAAACAGTCTTGACTGCTGTCACCCACCTCTGTCTGGACTAACAGTCTATTTTTTTGGTTTACCTATTTATTTTTTTTTATTGTTTGTGGGCGACCATATTTGAGGCACACATTTCTTTCTTGAATTATCTGTCTTGATAGTCACATATTACACTGCTCCACATCAGTTTGTCTGACAAGATAACATGATTTCTATGAATTTTGGTGTGCTGAATCCAAAAATCACATCTGTTCTCTCCAGTCACGTCCATTTTGCCGCAAAACGCTATTTAGTAAGGAACGTTTACAATTATGTTAAAATTATTACTGTATTATATAGGTACGCTGAATACACAAAGTAATACTGAATATGCAATCAGTATAACCGGAAGACTGCTTAATAATCAGTTAAAAACTGCTGATGTCGGAATTTCATAGCTGTGTAAGCAGCATAAAAACCGATGGCAGCATTCTATCCTTCAAGAGGCTTACAAGTCACAGCAAATTTAACTATTTAAAAAGGTTTTTGTTGAATGTCAGCCAACACTGGAACAGTTTCGTGGATGGTGACAGAATGATCCTGAATTCACAACACCAAACTGTTAAAGGGAACCTGTCATCAGAAATTTAGCTTGAAACCTAAAAGTTCCCCCCTCTGCAGCTCCTGGGCTGCATTCTAGCAAGGTTTCTATACTTTTTGTGGCCCCTTTTAAACCAAATTAAATACTTTTATAAACGTGTACCTTTTGCTATGCAAATTTTGTAAATTATCCATGGGGGCGGGCTGCCTGGTGTCCTTTACTGTCCTCCTGCCGTTTTACGCCGCCCCAACGCTGAATTTCATACCTCAGGACGCCGCCCCTGGGCGCCCGAGGTCCCGCTCATGCACTTTGGGACTGTGCAGTGTGTGCACGTGTGACCGCTGGTGATGTTTTGTGCAGGCACGAGGTTATGGACGGCGCTGTGATTGTCCTCAGCAAGTGCCGTCCATAACCTCGTGATCGCACTTTCCCCTCTTCCTCCAGCGTTCTGCGCAAGCGCTCGCTGGCCAGATGACCCGACGTCACCTCTTTCCCATCTTGCCCTGCTGCAGGGTAAGATGGGAGGGAGGTGAAGTCGGGTCATCTGGCCAGCGTGCGCTTGCGCAGAACGCTGGAGGCAGTGGGGACAGCGCGTCCACGAGATTATGGGCGGGCACTTGCGATGCAATCAGAGCGCCGCCCATAACTCGTGCCTGTGACACACGTCACCAGGGATTCTGGCGTGGGCGGCACCTCGGGCGCAGTGGGCGGTGTCCTGATGTACGAAATGGAGCGTGGGAGGACGACGTCAGTCTGCAGGAGGGACAGCAACGGACACCAGAGAGCCCGCCCCCATGGATGATTTACAAGATTTTCATACCAAAAGGTACAAGTTTATAAAGTATTTAATTTGGTTTAAAAGGGGGCACAAAAAGTACAGGAACCTTGCTAGAATGCAGCCCAGGAGCTGCAGAGGGGGGAACTTTTAGGTTTCAAGCTAAATTTCTGATGACAGGTTCTCTTTAACTATTCCAGAAAGAAATTCTCCTTAACAATTAAAATATACAGATCTATTGATCTCTTGGTTAGACTGTAGACATTTTTGGTATGAAACAAATTATATTACGCGCTATCGATCTTCAGAATTTCTTATTACCCCCTGATATTCGACTTATTTGACTTTAACACATTTAATCAAGCATTTCTCAGTTGTGAAAAAATTGACATATTGCATTTTTTTTTTTTTTAATTCCGATCTGAAATCTTCACCTGTTATTTGGGTAAAATCAGCAAAAATATTTAGTTCAGCAGACTTTTTTTTTATTTTCAAATGTTTGGGATACAATGAAGGAGTTTTTATTTGCTTGTACTCTTTATAAAAGTTTTGACCAGAGATTTCACTTGCAATGCTGCGTTTTTTCTTTTTTTCTTTTAGGATCTTCTCCGCACAGTGTTTAAGAATGGCAAGATAATTGCATGTTATTCATTTGATGACATAAGGAGCAACGCTGGACTAAAGAACAGAGAACTTGAAGAAGAGATTCATTAGATGCAATCCTATGTATATCATTTTGTATGTAAATCTTAGATAATTTTCACTGTACAAACCTGTGTGTCAATTTTACCTTTCTGTTGCCATTTTGTTTTTTTCTTTTTTATATGCCGTTTGTCAATACTTTTATCTGATTACTTTCTCCCTCGGCCAATATCTTCCGAGGGCCAGAAACAAAACCCTTTCCTCCAGATAATCACACCCTTCTCCTTAGTTTTGTACAGCAGAAAACTGTAAAATATATTTAATCTTGCTTTGTTCCCGGTCTGTGCTTGTATATTACTTAATTTACGAGCACAAATTTACAAAGCCAGTCTTTTTGTATTATTTTTTTTTTTTTGTTTGTCTTTGTTTTTTTTAGTTTATTTTTGATTTAAGAGTCAAATTCTTTATATGTCTCGATCATCTCATTTAGATATATTTTATATACACTCAAGTAATGAAATTGTACCAGGCTATAAGATCACTTTTTATTTGCCTTATATAGCTAGCACTAATCTTTGTGTCTTAAGAACGAAAACATCGGCCTTCGTGTGGTATCTGTGATTACATTCTGTAGATGGTGTGATACTAAAACACACTTGCTTCATATATACTGTACTAGTATATTGTACCCGTTCTCCAATGTGTATACTGCCATACTGCACGCCAATCCAACATGATTCTGCAAGTTTAGTGTCCTAATAATCATTGACTTGAGAAATTCTTGTAAAGCTTTATAATCACTCATCTGCATAACAGGCAATCATACCAGAAAAGCCAAAGACTAATTGTCAATACGCTTGTCATGTCCAGTCATAATAAATCTCCCAGAATGTTATCCAATTTTTCATTCAACCTTTGGACTAGTTTTATTGCTGGCCGCAGACTTATTTGTATTTCACAGGAACTAGAACCATCAATTAAGCTATTTCCTGGACTGTTAGGCTACTTTCACACTTGCGTTGAACGGTATCCGTTGCATTGCGTTGTGTAACGGATGCAACGGATGTGTTGCATATAGTGACACAACGGATGCAACGGATGCTGCAAAACAACGCAATTCGTTTTGATTTTTTTTTTTTTTTTTTTTCCCGGTTTTACCAGCGGCAGACTATAGTGAACGATCAGCTGATCGTTCCCTGCAGCCGGCCGCTGGGTGATCAGCTGATTGCTCCCAGTAGCCGGCCGCCGGGTGATCAGCTGATCGCTCCCGCCCGCCGGGTGATCAGCTGATCGCTCCCGGCTGCCGGGTGATCAGCTGATCGCTCCCTGCAGCCGGCTGCCGGGTGATCAGCTGATCGCTCCCGGCCGCCGGGTGATCAGCTGATCGCTCCCTGCAGCCGGCCGCCGGGTGATCAGCTGATCGGTGTCACTTGCCGGCGCCCGGGCATGCTGGTGGCCGGTCATTCAGCTGAGCGCTGTGACTTGCCGGCGGCCGGGCATGCTGGTGGCCGGTCATTCAGCTGAGCGCTGTCGCTTGCCGACGGCCGGGCGCTCAGCTGAACGTTCGGCCACCGCGAGCCAAAATAAAGTTTGATTTTAAAAAAAAAAAAAAAAAAAAAAAAGAGCATGCGCAGTGAAATCCAGAGGATTCCGCTGCTCAAAATAACGTTACATGCTGCGTTCCTCCCGCTGGGCGGAAGCAACGGAGCGTCGCCCAGCGGAAGCAACGCAGCTCCTTTTGGTACAATCCGTCAACCATACAAGTCTATGGGAAACAGCGGAATCCGTTAACGGATTCCGCTGTTTCCCAAAAGGGCGGATTGTAACGGAAGGAAAATAACGCAAGTGTGAAAGTACCCTAATTCTCAAAACGTTACCTATTCCCAGTTTAGCTGATTACCAAAACAAAAAATTCCTAAAACTTACAAATTCATTGAAAATATTTTAAAACACAATTGGTGAATGTTTTTAAAGTATTTTCAATAAATTTATAAGTTTTAGGAATTTTTTGTTTTGTTAATCAACTTTTTGGATTCCTCCCATATTGTTAACTCTTAGCTACCTTTTCCCAGTTAGGGTGGATTCGGTTTGCCATATGGTCCATGAAGGCTCCCAATTAGTGATGACCGAATACTACTATGCTCGGTACTCTTAACGAGCAGTGGGGCACTTGGGTGGGCTTGACTCGTGCACAGAGTATAATGGAAGTCAATGAGGAACTTTACTATTTTTCCCGAAGATCTTTGTAAAAATGCTCGAGTTCCCTATTGACTTCTATTGTACCTGGTACACAAGTCTAGCCCGCCGAGCATCCAACTGCTTGTTACGAGTACCGAGCATAGTAGTGTTCGCTTATCACTACTCACATTGAACATGTCAAATGTATCCTTTGGCCCCAATTCCCCAGTGGATGCCAAGAGTGTACTTTTGGAGACTTTTTTTTTTTTTCTCAACCGTATAAAGTAATGCAGTCCTTCAGTCTTTATTCCTCTGACAGTCACTGTGTGAAAACACCCATGGAAATATAAATACTACATGCACTGAATACTTCCTATTACTGTGAGGCTTGAGTAACTTGTATATTAAAACACATCAGTTCAGTCTGGTATATTGTGTTCTCCATTTAACTGCATAATGCAGATGGCCATGTTTTCAAGTACATACGATGGCATGGGCAAAGTGTTTCTTTACAACATTCTGTTCCTTTTTGGTAGGGTGTAAGTAATTCATAAAGTTTCTGTATAAAATCGTTCATTGTGTGACGCTTTCACTTAATTATGTAGTTACTATTGTTGCTATATCATGGGCTATGTTCACATGTTGCTTTTTTTTATTTTTTTCCAGCTTTTTTTTTTTTTTTCTGCATCAAAACCTGATCCCTTGGCTGTAAAGCTTAGAAAAAAGTTTTGCTGCCTCTTTTGCGCAGATTGTGTGTCATATTGTCTACAATACATCAATACATATTTAGGAATAAGTTCGTTTTATACACCAAAAATGCGGGAAAAACACAGGTGTGGTGGCTTTTTGTTTGTTTTTTTGCAGCATCCTTCCACTTCCTCATTGCTTCCTATGGTGAAAAAAGCTCTAAAAACCTAAAAGACTAAACGTGCTGCAGATTTTATTACAAACAGTAGTTTTCCAATTGTCGGGGGGGGGGGGGGGGTTAGACATAGTAGTTGTGCACATGAGATTTCTGAAGTCTCATAGCTTTTGCTGGTACTGTAAATAGCAGCTTTAAGGCCCTCTGCACACAGTGCAGTTTTTGATGCAGTTTGTTGCCTTAAGGTGCATGTCTTTTGCTTCCCCCAGAAAAGTCTGCAAATTCAGGAAAGCTGCGTGCACTTTGCTTCTTTTTTTCCCTTGCAGTTTTGTTGCAGAAAAAAGAAGCACCTTGTCACTTCTTTCAGCAAAAAAACTCATGGGTACAAACACCGAAAATGCGTAAAAATGCAGAGGTTTTGTTTTGGGGGATTTTTACGCGTTTTTTTTTTTTTTGTTTTTTTTGTTTTGTTTTGGGTTTTTTTCAGCCAGAGGGTGCATTTTTCGCTAAAGAAACAAAGCTAGTGTGCACACAGCCTAAATTTGCATAAATAGCAGCTAAAAAAAAAAAGCTGCGAAAACGCAACTTGTGATCAAAGCCTAACACTGTACTGCAATGTTGGATGAAAATGGAAATCCCAGAACATTTTTATAACATATAAGGATGATCCGTTAACCCACACATTGCACATTTTGTTTTCATTAGGGTCCAGTTATGAATTTTGACAGAAAATAAAATTGTGTTGGAATTTGGACCCTGAGGCTGGGGCTACTCGGTGACTTTGGCTGTGACACCTGTTCCATGACCAAAGTTCACTAGTTGGTTAGGTGGTGTTGTTACATCGCAACACAATACAAGTGAATGGGGTCACATTTCAACCCCCAGGGTACTACGACAAACAAATTGCAAAAAATCTGACATGGTTGGCCTTTATGTGCCTAGCTTGTCGCAATATTCTGAGACTCATTGCAATCCCATTCACTTGTAGTGTGCTGCGATGTCGCAGCGACACTTGGCAAACTTTGGCCACGCAACAAGTGTAGCCTCAGCATAATGTGGCAGGGTTAATAGCGTTCAGCGTCTGGTAAAGGATTAACTTTGGCTGTTATACTCTCTTCTAAAATTGGTAGGCTTTATTAGAAACTTGTCAATGGTTTACCATAGTAGTAGTGACAGCGTAAATCCGTTTGCAGCAATAATGTAATTCTTTCTAAAAGAACAAATAACTACTAGGATATCGAGAGCTCACAAGGAAAGATGTACTGGAAACTCCTTTTTATAGAAACCATTCTTTACCATGGACCTATTGAATAACTTCTTTGTTTGTTTTATTGTATTTTCCACGTGCTGTAGCATTTTGATGTATTTTTCTATTGAAGAGTCTATTTTCCTTATTTTAACTTTATTTTCACCTGACTTGCCTTCCTTTGGGTTTTGTATTTGTGTATTTGATAAAAACGAGTTGTTGTGCTGACTTTATTAAGCCGTCGTTGTATTGTGAGGAGAGATTCCTACCTTGATGGACAAACGGGCAGTTTTCTAGCATAACGCATGCCCATTTACACTGGCACGTTACTCTGCACTGGATAGTTTTCTAATTTAGTAGTTTTTAGGACAAGGTGTATTGTCTGCAGCATTTGGAAGGCAACAAAATATTTGTGGTGTATCTGATCAAGATGCAAAACATTTTGGGGCCGACTCATTAAAGGGGTTGCCCACTATGAGGACTTACTCTTTTGATTCCACGTCTTCTTCACCCCCAGGTAAAATAAAAAAAAGTCTATACTCCTTTCCCGTACAGGCGGTGGCCGGGCTCATGTGACTTCACGTGAGCCCCACATCCCATCACCGCCAGCTTCTCCTGGATCTTGGTATACTCTTGGTTGTAACTGGCTGTCATTATACCAGTAATGGGGGCTCTGGATGTCACTACCGTAAGAGAGACGGGAACTGAATGTGGCTCGCGAACTCCTCTCAAAGCTGAATGTGGCTCTCAGGCTGGACTCAGACGAGCATATGGTATCCGATGCGACAGCATCGGATGCAAAATGAGAATGCTCCTGGCTCAGGCTCTGCACCGAGCGTGAGCCGAGTGCCATGCGACTGTGACCCGATCCTGCAATCAGGTCACAGCTGTGAAACTGAGGACGGGCGCTGCGGAGGAGAGGGAGGGGTTAATTTCCCCATCTACTCTATTGTCAGCCTGTGTGTTGTATCACACTGGACTGGGATAACATCCGAGTGCAGTCCGATGTATCTCTCGCACCCATTCACTTGAGTGGGTGCGAGGGATACGGCTCTAGCAGAAAATCTCAGCATGCTGCCACTTTTCTTGCATCCAGAATCTAAATGCGAGAAAAGCTGACCAACTGCTCGCCCTCATTGACTAACACAGGTCCGAGTGCAATGCGAAATTTTCTCGCATTGCACTCGTACGATTTTCACGCTCGTGAGTGTACCCTCAAGATCAGAAAGGTAGGGGACCTTTTCGGTATTGTATAGTTTTAGTTACTGCAATCAAAATAGTCACACCGATATCAGCAGTCACCGCAAATGCGTCTACTTATTTGTCTTTATTTTTTTTTTTATTCTGCAAAAGAAGTGCCCCGGATCTGTCATCACATAGCCATGGTCAGCCTATCCTCACAGAGAAGACCAGCTTTATTCTGTAGGTTATGTTTAGGTTATTGTATTTGAAGCTTTTACCTGCAGACAGGATCTGCAACCTTGTGTCAATATGCTCTGGTCCCACAGTGTTGCTTTATGGTAGGGCATGACCTCATGGTCTTGAGATGAAATGCCTATATATAGATTTCATTCCTTAAGGTTATTTTGCCACTTGTGTTTTTGTTTTTTTTTTGCTTTTAATCATCATCCTGTAAAAATAATAGACTATTTTAATAAGTACATCTAAAGTTCCCTTCTTGCTATTTTTGTATGTCAAAAGAGAAATGATTGAGTGAGAACTCTGCTGCTTTTATTATATTTATCATATTTTTAGGAGATTGATAGGCACTGCTATGAGCATGTACTGAAGGCCATATATGTAACACATCTTTTTTTTTTTTTTTTTTTTTTTTTTTTTATTTAATTTTTTGTTTTGTTTCAAGTAAATGGCACCTTTTTATCTTTAGTATTACGCCCAAGAAATATATATATATATTTTTTCCATTTTGTAATTGAAACAATACAAAGAATATTCATTGATGTCGATCATTTAAACAAGACTTGGGCATCCTGTGCATTCAGAATAGCAAAAACCTCCCACAGGTTTCCTCCCTATCATATTAAATGTGAAGGCTATTTGCACAGTGTTTATTCTCTTCCATATAGAAGCAGGCCTTCATGTTCATAAAGCTCATGTAGTTTCTTCTTTTTGATTCTATATACCATTCATAGATTTTAGCAGTAGATTTCCACTAAATAGAAATGGACTGCAAGCCTTTTATGTATGTTCACATAATTTATTTGATCATTGTGTAGTGCTCAGATTTTGTATGTATATACAGGATATTTCCTTCTCTGCATTGTAATTGTATTTTGTAGGGACCTCTAGGTCTCATGGAATTGGAAAGCGGAGTGCCCTGATATTTCTATACAAGATGATTGCTGGGTTTTACATTCCTAAAACTCTTACGTGGAATGTGATGTTTTAAAATTTCTACCCTTTGTCAAATTTACTATATTGTAATAAGACTATTCGGTGCCCTGTATCAAATATGAAAGACAATAAAAAAAACAAAACAAAACTACCCTCCCATTGTAATTAAATGTGTACTTTCTTACTTGTTCTATCATTGAAAGTCGAGCATGTTGAATGAACTTACTGGCTTACACTTCAGAAAAACCTATAGCCAATATCGTCAACATTAAAAATAAAATGATCCTCTATGAATGGGATAGGCCCTTACTTAGCCAATCAGCATATCACTCCTATACAATGAAATTGCAACACCAAGTAGGGAACAGTTGTGAAATTATGGAAATCACAGGATTGATGGACATGTTAATGATTTTGAAAATGTTCCTTTTTTTCGCCACCCCCACCCCCAATCATTTGCATTACATGTTAAATAAGTAAAACAGTATGCGTGCCACGGGCAGAAATACATGCACTTACTTGCCCCAGCATGCAATCAATGAGGTTGTTATTGGTTGTCTGAGGAATTTTCTGCCTCTCTGAATGTACTTCAGAACACAAATCCTCAAGATCCACTGCTGGCAGCTCCCTTTGCAATTGCCAAGCAATGATGTTCCTGATGGGCTCAATGCAAGAGAAGTCTGGAGATGCTGCAGGCCATGTTAAAATGTCTTGGGGGGTTTTGCCACATAGACTACTCGGAGTAGCGCAAGCAACATAGGGTGTTATGTTGAGCAAATGGCTTCTATGGGCAATATGGAAAAATGGCTGTATCACTTGTTCACGATTTATCAATTCTGTACAGCAAGTGTAATTAAACATCACATACCAACCCTATGACATCAGTGTATCTACACAAACCATCAGAAGGTGACCTGACATTAGTCTACAAGCCAAATGTCCAGCTACAGGTGTTCCATTGAACTCATGCCAAAGACTATCATAGTGCAGAGCAAGACTGCAATGAAAGTTCAAATGGTCTATCCTTTTTGGCTATGAGACCCGCCTTGTCTTGAGTGCAATGTCCGCTTTAGATTTGTTCTAGAGTGCTTTGTAGACCAGCCATGAAGATGTCTTCATGAGGGAAAGTCATACTGGTCCTACTCTCAGGATTTGGTGTGGCAGGATGTACAGTAGCTGGACCCCTGTAGTAGTAATTTCATTTACACCAACTGCTCGAGATTACAGACTCTCTCACGGAACCAGTGGCTTGGCCATTTCTCCAAAGTGTCCTTGGAGCAATTTTTCAACATATCGGTGCCAGGCCACATGTTCACATCGTCACATCCGAGATGTCACTGCTAGGCAACTGCAAATGAGGCTGCCAGCAGCGTATCTTAAGGTCCAGTCACACTAAGCAACTTACCAGCGATCCCAACAACGATAGGGATCGCTGGTAAGTTGCTAGGAGGTTGCTGGTGAGATGTCACACTGCAACGCTCCAGCGATCCCACCAGCAACCTGACCTGGCAGGGATCGCTGGAGCGTGGCTACACAAGTTGCTGGTGAGCTCACCAGCAACCAGTGACAAGCCCCCAGCGCCGCGTGGAAGCTGCTGCGCTTGGTAACTAAGGTAAATATCGGGTAACCAACCCGATATTTACCTTGGTTACCACCGCACGGAGCTACACGTGCAGGGAGCAGCGCACACTGAGCGCTGGCTCCCTGCTCTCGTAGTTACAGCACACATCAGGTTAATTACACGATGTGTGCTGCAGCTAAATGTGCACAGAGCAGGGAGCAGCGCACACTGGTTAGCGCTGGCTCCTTGCTCTCCTAGTTACAGCACACATGGGGTTAATTACCCGATGTGTGCTGCAGCTACACGTGCAGAGAGCAGGGAGCAGCGCACACTGAGCGCTGGCTCCCTGCTCTCCTAGTTACAGCACACATGGGGTTAATTTCCCGATGTGTGCTGCAGCTAAATGTGCACAGAGCAGGGAGCAGCGCACACTGCTTAGCGCTGGCTCCTTGCTCTCCTAGTTACAGCACACATCGGGTTAATTAACCCGATGTGTCCTGCAGCTACATGTGCACACAGCAGGAGCCGGCAGCACAGGCAGTGAGAGCGGTGGAGGCTGGTATCAAAGGTAAATATCGGGTAACCAAGGACAGGGCTTCTTGGTTACCCGATGTTTACATTGGTTACCAGCCTCCGCAGAAGCCGGCTCCTGCTGCCTGCACATTTAGTTGTTGCTGTCTCGCTGTCACACACAGCGATCTGTGCTTCACAGCGGGACAGCAACAACTAAAAAATGGCCCAGGACATTCAGCAACAACCAACGACCTCACATCAGGGGCCAGGTTGTTGCTGGATGTCACACACAGCAACATCGCTAGCAACGTCACAAAAGTTGTTCGTTAGCAGCGATGTTGCTAGCGATGTTGCTTAGTGTGACGGGGCCTTTAACCTTTTCCTATCCTGAGTCCCCCTGGGGGGCATTCCAGCATTCCAAAAATTCTGCTACGCTCCTTTTGTCAGGCCACTGCCTTGATTATCATTCACATGTGAATAAATTGATTCCCTGTTTTGACGATCTTTTACCAATTATTATAGGATTTCAATGGGCAGAACAGGAAATTTTAGTGGATAGGAAAAGGTTAATGATTTGCATGTCCAAAATCATTCAGTGTGGCAGAACATTCTTCAGCCATTAACCTCAATAATAGCATGGCAAGGCGTGTAAACTCATGTATTTTATTTTTTATTTTTTTTTATTTTATCCCCCCGCCCTCCATGCTCAATGATAAATCAAGATATCTTGATTTTTTTTTTATTTTTTTTTTCCCGCTTTTTATCATTTGCATCGATCTTGTGATTCCCATAATTGTACAATTTTTCCTTCTTGGTGTTCCAATTTCAGTTTTGAGAACTGTATATAATGACTGGGAAACCTAAATAGGCATTTATCATTTGATAAATATGATATATCAAATCTCCAGTAAAATAAGATAATTACCTACACTTCTGGCATCAATTAGTTTATAAAAAAAAAAATAAAAATCCTAACGACTGTGCTGAAAATATGTAACATGTAGCAAATATAAGCTATATGTGTTTATACAGAAATGTTCAGATGTGTCATCACAGTTTATCTTAATGCAGCTGAACAAATAAGATGAGTGATGCCTACAAAACACAAGTAAAAGTGATGAGTGACACGCAGAATACAAAACCGGTGAATGAATAAGTAGACGTGAGATGAAATGCAATGGGATTAAGAAAAATGTGAAGACGAAAGTATAGTATTGAAAAGTGAGTAGTGAGTTGGAGTGAACATGCTGCCTAAGGCTAGGTTCACATTTCCGTTGTTTTGCATCAGTCACATGCGTTGCTTGACGCATGTGACTGATGCGTTGTACAACGGATGACAAAGAACAGAATTCATTGTCGGACTCCGTTGTGTGCGGGGGGCGGAGTTCGGGGTTAGTGGAGCCGAGCGGGGCCGTGGCGCTGAGGACGTCCGTGCCGCGTGGATTGCAGGGCTGTGTGTGTGTGTGTGTGTGTGTGTGTGTGTGTGTATGTGTGTGTGTGTATATATACATGCGGAGTGCTGGAGGGGGCGGAGCCGGGCGGGGAAGTGTCAGCCTCCCTGCACACATATCCAGGGTAAATATCGGGTAATTAAAAGCAAAGCACTTTGCTTGGTTACCCGATATTTACACTGGTTACCAGCGTACACCGCTTAGCGCTGGCTCCCTGCACATGTAACCAGTGTAAATATCGGGTAACTAACCAAAGCACATTGCTTAGTAACCTGATGTGTATCCTGGTTATGTGTGCAGGGAGCCAGAGAGAGCATGCACAGCGAAATCCTACGGATTGCGCTGCTCAAAAAAACGTTACAGGCTGCGTTCCTTCCGCCCCGTGGTCAGTCGTTCCACGACTGATCAGTCGGGCGGAGGGTGCAATGCAGCAACATCAGTCACAATCTGCCGCTCATACAAGTCTATGGGAACAACGGAATCCGCTAAACGGATTCCGTTGTTTACCAGAGCAGCGGATTGTGACTGATACAATTTAACGGAAGTGTGAACCTAGCCTAAGAAGGTGAGGCAATATACAATGTGTAATGAGCAGAAAATGAAAACATGAGAAAGAAGAGAAAGGATACTACCGCTGCGCTAATGAACTCTTCTACTGTGGTCATAAGATAAATGAACAAATCACAAAAAAAAAAAAAAACCTTAAGGCCCCCTTCACACGTCCGTGAAAAACACGCACGTGTGTTACGGGCCGTTTTTCGGGTCCGTGTCCCGTTTTTGTGTCCGTTTTTATGGTCCGTGTGGCACCTGTGTGAATTGCGTATGCTAGCCGTGTTTGTGTGCAGAACGTCCGTGTGTGCGTGTGGAATTAACGTGTATGTGTACGTGTAATGTCCGTGTGTGTGATGCACAATGTCGTTTATAAATGTCGGCTGACAGCAGACAGAGTTGCGCGATGAGAATGAACTCGGGTGAACTTCACCCGACTTCATCCTCATACCGCGGCTCTGTCTGTGTCGAGTACTGATTAGCGGTCACCGGTGAAGGATTCACCGGTGACCGCTAATCCCCCGATTGACTGAAGTTTCCCCCCCTCTCTCATACTCACCGTTCCTCGATCTCCGGCGCAGCGCTGCACGGCATTCACACGGCTGCGGCGGCTTTTACTATTTTGAAAAAGCCGGCCGCTCATTAATCAATCTCCTATTCCCTGCTTTCCCCGCCCACCGGCGCCTATGATTGGTTACAGTGAGACACGCCCCCACGCTGAGTGACAGGTGTCACACTGCACCCAATCACAGCAGCCGGTGGGCGTGTCTATACTGTGCAGTAAAATAAATAAATAAATAATTAAAAAAAACCGGCGTGCGGTTCCCCCCAATTTTAATGCCAGCCAGATAAAGCCATACGGCTGAAGGGTGGTATTCTCAGGATGGGGAGCTCCACGTTATGGGGAGCCCCCCACCCTAACAATATCAGTCAGCAGCCGCCCAGAATTGCCGCATACATTATATGCGGCAGTTCTGGGGCTGTACCCTGCTCTTCCCGATTTGCCCTGGTGCCGTTGGCAAATCGGGGTAATAAGGAGTTAATGGCAGCCCATAGCTGCCAATAAGTCCTAGATTAATCATGTCAGGCGTCTGAGACACCCTCCATGATTAATCTGTAAGTTACAGTAAAAAAACACACACACCCGAAAAAATCCTTTATTAGAAATAAAAACACACACAAATTCCCTCATTACCAATTTATTAACCCCGACAAACCCTCCATGTCCGGCGTACTCCACGGACCTCCAGCGTCGCATCCAGCTCTGCTGCATGGAGGTGACAGGAGCTGCAGAAGACACCGCCGCTCCGGTCACCTCCACACAGCAAATGAGATGAGTAGCGCGATCAGCTGCTGTCAGTCAGGTAACTCGCGGCCACCGCTGGATCCAGCGGTGGCCGCGGGTAACCTCAGTGACAGCAGCTGATCGCGCTACTCATCTCATTAGCTGCGTGGAGGTGACCGGAGCGGCGGTGTCTTCTGCTGCTCCTGTCACCTCCATGCAGCAGAGCTGGACGCGACGCTGGAGGTCCGTGGAGTACGCCGGACATGGAGGGTTTGTCGGGGTTAATAAATTGGTAATGAGGGAATTTGTGTGTGTTTTTTATTTCAAATAAAGGATTTTTTCGGGTGTGTGTGTTTTTTTACTGTAACTTACAGATTAATCATGGAAGGTGTCTCATAGACGCCTGACATGATTAATCTAGGACTTATTGGCAGCTATGGGCTGCCATTAACTCCTTATTACCCCGATTTGCCAACGGCACCAGGGCAAATCGGGAAGAGCCGGGTACAGCCCCAGAACTGTCGCATATAATGTATGCGGCAATTCTGGGCGGCTGCTGACTGATATTGTTAGGGTGGGGGGCTCCCCATAACGTGGAGCTCCCCATCCTGAGAATACCAGCCTTCAGCCGTATGGCTTTATCTGGCTGGCATTAAAATTGGGGGGAACCGCGCGCCGTTTTTTTTTAATTATTTATTTATTTATTTTACTGCACAGTATAGACACGCCCACCGGCTGCTGTGATTGGGTGCAGTGTGACACCTGTCACTCAGCGTGGGGGCGTGTCTCACTGTAACCAATCATAGGCGCCGGTGGGCGGGGAAAGCAGGGAATAGGAGATTGTTTAATGGGCGGCCGGCTTTTTCAAAATAGTAAAAGCCGCCGCAGCAGTGTGAATGCCGTGCAGCGCTGCGCCGGAGATCGGGGAACGGTGAGTATGAGAGAGGGGGGGAAACTGACCGACAGACTGTGAGAGAGGGACAGACAGAGAGACCGACAGAGAGACAGAGAGACTGACCGACGGACTCAGGGAGATTGACCGACATACACAGAAATATAAAGAATAGCCGACATCACTAGAAATAAAAACACCAAACGGACACGGACTATAGGTATATGCATACGTGTTTACTAACGTGTGTGCACATACCCATAGACTTTCATTGTGTCCACGTGTGCGTGCTCCGTGCAGATAACGGACATGCATCCGTGCCAAACGCAAACACATACGGATCACGGACACGCACACACGGACATAATGAAATAACGGACGTGTGACCACAATCATAGATTAACATTGGTGCACGTTTGGCCGTGTCTCCGGTATATACGGAAACGGACCAAACACGCACGTGTATCACGGACGTGTGAAGGGGGCCTAAGAGAGAGCCAAAATAATAACACACTGCCCATAGGCACTCACTGCAACCATGCATGGCTGGGAGTGTAGATCAGGAAGCCTCCAGGATCAGGTGCAACCATGTATGGCCGGGAGTGTAGATCAGGAAGCCTCCAGGATCAGGCTGATAGTGATCAATAATGGGCAGGGAAAAAAAAAATTTCAAAGTTGATTCTGAGTGAACTCCTGTTACGGAGCACTTAGCAACTTGGTGCTTGTAATTGCGCCAACCTTGGAGGGAGTCCTCGGTGCGGGGTACTGTGAGGGTCTATCCCAGCACAGTAGAGCGAGCCCCCAGTCTGCTGGGTGCGAGATGCTGCTGCTGGACGCCTCGGCCGTCGGCGCCCCAACACAGCAAAGCGCTCATTGCAGGACACGCAGAAGCAGGAGGGGTGACGTCACCACTAAGTACGGCAGCCTGCAAGGGCCAATCCGATGGATACCCACATGGGCCTGTCTGCTGCCTTATGTGGGGTGAATATTTGTAAGGCGCAGATACTTTTTATATACACAGAAAATGAAAATACTAGCTACTCACTAGAAAACATATATAAAGTATAATAGAATGCGTGATGATATTGTAAGCCAAACCGGTGAGGCCCAACCAATCATAAGAGTGTATATGCTATAGTGAAAATTTTGAAATTTAGGATTGGCGCACTGAAAGGCAAAAATTGAATGGGAAAATGCCATGTTACTGTGCTGATGTCAAAGGCAATACAGTAGAACTGTTAAATGAAGTGGTGTGCCAATACACAGAGCCAAGAGTCCGAGGTTGGCTCATTGGCATCTAACAAGGTAAATACACATGAAAAATGAGCAAAGGGAGGTGCCACCCCTCCCCGCGTGATAAACGGGTCAGAAATAATATTATCAACTTGATAGTGTGGCAAAGGACCATTTGGATAAAAATGTTTTAAGCATAATTGGTGCCATGTTGTAAAAATACATAAAAGTAACAATACTTAATAGTGATAAGGGCCTAGATTATCTGGTTATATACTAGTCATTTCTCAAACAATGACGCTAAAGGTCCTGTCACACTAAGCAACTTACCAGCGATCCCAACAACGATAGGGATCGCTGGTAAGTTGCTAGGAGGTTGCTGGTGAGATGTCACACTGCGACGCTCCAGCGATCCCACCAGCAACCTGACCTGGCAGGGATCGCTGGAGCGTGGCTACACGAGTTGCTGGTGAGCTCACCAGCAACCAGTGACCAGCCCCCAGCGCCGCGTGGAAGATGCTGCGCTTGGTAACTAAGGTAAATATCGGGAAACCAACCCGATATTTACCTTGGTTACCAGCTCACGCAGCTACACGTGCAGGGAGCAGCGCACACTGAGCGCTGGCTCCCTGCTCTCCTAGTACAGCACACATCGGGTTAATTACCCGATGTGTGCTGCAGCTAAATGTGCACAGAGCAGGGAGCAGCGCACACTGCTTAGCGCTGGATCCCTGCTCTCCAAGTTACAGCACACATCGGGTTAATTAACCCGATGTGTCCTGCAGCTACATGTGCACAGAGCAGGGAGCAGCGCACACTGCTTAGCGCTGGCTCCTTGCTCTCCTAGTTACAGCACACATCGGGTTAATTAACCCGATGTGTCCTGCAGCTACATGTGCACAGAGCAGGGAGCAGCGCACACTGCTTAGCGCTGGCTCCTTGCTCTCCTAGTTACAGCACACATCGGGTTAATTAACCCGATGTGTCCTGCAGCTACATGTGCACAGAGCAGGAGCCGGCACTGACAGTGAGAGGGCGGAGGCTGGTAACAAAGGTAAATATCGGGTAACCAAGGACAGGGCTTCTAGGTTACCCGATGTTTACAGTGGTTACCAGCCTCCGCAGAAGCCGGCTCCTGCTGCCTGCACATTTAGTTGTTGCTGTCTCGCTGTCACACACAGCGATCTGTGCTTCACAGCAGGACAGCAACAACTAAAAAATGGCCCAGGACATTCAGCAACAACCAACGACCTCACAGCAGGGGCCAGGTTGTTTCTGGATGTCACACACAGCAACATCGCTAGCAACGTCACAAAAGTTGTTCGTTAGCAGCGATGTTGCTAGCGATGTTGCTTAGTGTGACGGGGCCTTAAGGCCTAAGTCACGCGGCATGAAAATCTGAGCGAGAGGAATGCGATAAAACATCGCATTCCACTCGGACCAATATTAACCTATGTGCCAGCACCCATGAGCGATTATTTTCTCAGCCCTAATTGGACCGAGAAAACAGTCTTCGCATGCTGCAGGTGCAATGCGATCTTTGTTTCTCTCGCATCCATTAAAGTCTATGGGGCGATAGAAAAAAAAAATCGCACTGCACTCACATTATACCAGTGTAATGCGAGTGCAGAGCGAGAATGGCAATAGCTGGCAACGGAGGAGAGAGGGAGATAAATCCCTCCCTCCCCTCCTCAGCGTTGGCCCTCACCTCCTCAGAACCGGCCCTGCCCCCGTAGCTGTGGTCCAATCGCATGATCTGACCTCAGTCGCAGTGACACTCGCATGACACTCGGCTCCCGCTGTGCTGCCATCATGAGCTGAGTCATGCGAGGATCACAGTAGTTCCCATGTGGCCCCGGCCTAATAATCAACCCTTAGGTAGGGTAAAGTTAAGTATTGTGAACAAATACTTCACTACCACAATCAACACAAAAATTGTTCCAGATCTCCATATGCTAATTAGTACATTGTCCATACCACTGACTCGCAGTTTTAATCACTACTATGGGCCACCTTAAAGTGTAAGTGCAGGCTTAAAGGGAACTTGTAAAGGGATCAAAATAATGTTAAAAAAACTGGAAACAAAACATAAGATTAATTTCTCTGTTGTAGACTTTGTTCCATATGAAAATCAGATTGAAATACTATGTCACCTGTCTGGATTATCAAGGTTATGAACGCATGGAATAACGCAACACTGATCCGTGTAACAATGTTATCTGTCCTCTTCCCACCAGCCTGATCAGTTCACAGAGGATGACCACAGATCTCAACAAGCAAAATACGAGAAGCAATTCCCAACAGTGGGGCTGGCTCGCCAAAATGTTAAAGGGTCAAATTTAGTTGATGATATACAGACACTGAAGACTGAAACTGTGTACTAATAAGTCTACAGAATATTATTATACTACAACACTAATGAAAAATACAGTAGCACACAATAAAACTTCCATTTACTAACAAAATTCTAAACACATCTAAAACACACAAACTCATACAAACATATCATTCATCCCTTCCTATCAGTCTACACTTTCCCTGCAACATAGTTATTAGGGAAAGAGGTTTGGATACTCGGTCTGATTGGAGTGGCTTCGTTATTCCTTGTTTTCGCTCTATGTAAAAGCTTGGATGGATGACGAGGACTCTGTTTCTTAGGCCTCTTGGAAAACTTCAAAATGACTTCTATTAGCTTCCACTGAACTATACTGTACTTCCATCCTCCTTTAGACATGGACAACTGTCATCTCTTAAACCCGATCCTATCCACCACCTTCCTCTTGCCACAAACCATCTTACAGGGGGCACTGGATACCACTAACGATAGGGTTTGTATTGTTTTCTACATTATCACAAACCTTAAGGCGCTACTACAATGGGGAATTGTTTTCTGTAAATTACCACAAACATTAACTATCTGAATCACAAACAGTGGGACTTCTTTCCCATGGGAATGCATGTAGCTAAAATACACACACACACACACACACACACACACACACACACACACACAGCCATGGCCAAAAGTGTTCGCACCCTTGAAATTGTTAAAGAAAGTGAAGTATTTCTGCCAGGAAATTATTGCAATTACACATGTTTTGTCATATACATGTTTATTTCCTTTGTGTGTATTGGAACAACAGAAAAATAGGCAAAGTGAACATAATTTTACACAAAACCCTAAAATGGGATAAACAAAATTGTTGGCACCTTTCCATAATTTTTGGTAAATAACTTTGTTTCAAGCATGTGATGCTTGTTGAAAATCACCTGTAGAAAACAGGTGTGGGTAATATAAAAATCACGCCTGAAACCATCTAAAAAGGGGAGAAGTTGAATCAATCTTTGCATTGTGTGTCTGTGTGGGCCACACTAAGCATGGAGAACAGAAAGAGATGAGACCTGTCTGAGGACTTGAGAAACAAAATAAAATTGAAAAATATCAACAACCTCAAGTTTAGAATCAATCTACAGAGATTTTAGGTTCCTTTGTCCAGGGTGCGCAACATAATGAAAACGTTTACAACCCACGGGACTGTAGCTAATATCTCTAGAGTTGGACAGCAGAGAAAAATTGATCCAATTTGCCTTTTTTTACTCTGTTGTTTTTGTGTTGTTCCAATACACAAATCCAACTATGCATAGTATATATCCAACAATTCCTCTTTACAACCTGCCCGTTGTAGAGAACAAAGCATTGAAATTTGAGAGAAGTGTTGTGCTAGGATTTATTTGCCTACTCAACCCCATTTATAACTGATAACAGTTCAGGATGGAATGAAGTATAGCTCTGCACTTAGATACATAGACATCACTCATTGTGGTCATCAAATCTTCCCTGCACCTGTGCCCTCATCTTTCTGGATTATTCTTGGTTCAGGAATGAAACCCTTTGTTGTCTTTTTTTTTTAAGGATGGTTAGGATAGGGAGGAAACATGAGAAGTTAAGTTTTTGACAGATTCAGTTTTAGATAGAGGGAAGACATGATGTTGGAGAGAGCGGACAGACAATCACTGGTATTTTGTAGTAATGCAGGGTGATGTCAGGAGACTATGTGTACAATTGAGTGTAATCAGCATACAGATGGTAATGGAAACTGAATTTACTGAAAGTTTGTTCAATACAATGTATTCAGAAAAGAGGAAGAGACCTAGGACTGAACCTTGAGGAACCCCAACAGAAAGGGGCAGAGGAAAAGAAGAGAAGCCAGCAAAAGATACAGTGAAGGAGCAGTCAGAGAGGTAAGTGGAGAACGGTCTCCTTGAGGCTGATAGAGCGGAGCATAGGGAGGAAGAGCTGGTGATCCACAGTATCAAATGCAGCAGAGAGATCCAGGAGAATCAACAGAGTATTGACCATTAGATTTAGCTGTTAGTAGATCATTGGAGACTTTAGTAAGAGCAGTTTCCGTAGAGTGGAAGAAGCGGAAACCAGATTGTAAACGGTCAAGAAGATGGTTATCTGAAAAACAGCAGATTAGATGCAACTGGAGCAAGCGTTCCAGAAGTTTGGAGTTGAAGAGGATATTAAAGACAGGTTTGAAGTTTGCAGCACAGTTTTGGTCACCGGATGTTTTTAATAATGGGTGTATGCTGTCATGTTTGAAGGAGGAGGGAAAGATACCAGATGAGAGAGACAGGTTAAATACTTTAATTAGGTGATAGGTGACACCTGGGAAAATGCACTAAAGGACATGTGAGAGAGTAGGGTTACTGGTGCAGGTAGTAGGATGAGAAGATGTGAGAGGCGTGCTAACTTCTGTGACCAGTTCAAAAGCAGAAAATGAGCTAGATGAAATGCATGAGGGAAGAGAATGAGTGATATTAGGGGACTGGGAGAACATTTCCTAACGGATATGGTCAATGTTTTCTTTAAAATAATTGGCCAGATCATCCGCGCTGAGGTTGGTGGTTGGGGCCTACACTCTTGAGGCCCCGTCACACTAAGCAACATCGCTAGCAACATCGCTGCTAACGAACAACTTTTGTGACGTTGCTAGCGATGTTGCTGTGTGTGACATCCAGCAACAACCTGGCCCCTGCTGTGAAGTCGTTGGTTGTTGCTGAATGTCCTGGGCCATTTTTTAGTTGTTGCTGTCCCGCTGTGAAGCACACATCGCTGTGTGTGACAGCGAGACAGCAACAACTAAATGTGCAGGTAGCATGAGCCGGCTTCTGCAGAGGCTGGTAACCAATGTAAACATTGGGTAACCAAGAAGCCCTGTCCTTGGATACCCGATATTTACCTTTGTTACCAGCCTCCGCCGCTCTCACTGTCAGTGCCGGCTCCTGCTCTGTGCACATGAAGCTGCAGGACACATCGGGTTAATTAACCCGATGTGTGCTGTAGCTGTGAGAGCAAGGAGCCAGCGCTAAGCATTGTGCGCTGCTCCCTGCTCTGTGCATATTTAGCTGCAGCACACATCGGGTAATTAACCCGATGTGTGCTGTAGCTATGAGAGCAAGGAGCCAGCGCTAAGCATTGTGCGCTGCTCCCTGCACGTGTAGCTGCAGCACACATCGGGTAATTAACCCGATGTGTGCTGTAACTAGGAGAGCAAGGAGCCAGCGCTCAGTGTGCGCTGCTCCCTGCTCTCTGCACGTGTAGCTCCGTGCGCTGGTAACCAAGGTAAATATCGGGTTGGTTACCCGATATTTACCTTAGTTACCAAGCGCAGCATCTTCCACGCGGCGCTGGGGGCTGGTCACTGGTTGCTGGTGAGCTCACCAGCAACTCGTGTAGCCACGCTCCAGCGATCCCTGCCAGGTCAGGTTGCTGGTGGGATCGCTGGAGCGTCGCAGTGTGACATCTCACCAGCAACCTCCTAGCAACTTACCAGCGATCCCTATCGTTGTTGGGATCGCTGGTAAGTTGCTTAGTGTGACTGGACCTTTGGACTCAGGAGGGAAAGAAAAGTGTCAAAGAATCATTTAGGATTCTTGGATAGTGAGGTGATGAGGGTGTTGAAGTAAGCTTGTTTGGAGAGGACATAGTTTTGTTTGTTTTAAGCATAAACTTATAATGGATGACATCTTCTGCCAGATTAGATTTTCCCCACAGACGCTCAGAGCACTTTAAGCACTCCTGGACAAAACGTGTTTGTGGTGTATGTCATGGCTGGCACTGTCTGTGCCGAGTTGCTCTGTGTGTAGGAGGTGCAGCTTCATCCAGTGCATTTTGCAGTGTTTCATTATAATGTTTCTGAGCAGTGTCAGCCAGGACAAAGGTGATTTTCCTTGGGATCCAGATTTCTTTTGCAGAGAAAGAAATTGTGGCTGCCCAAATAGAAGCCATAGTTACGTTACGTCAGCCTGGCACTCTGCACGACTTGTGAAAGTGCCTGTGCCAAATTCATGAGAGAGTTTTTAGAGAATTTTTCTGCCAATGTGAAACCGATCTATGAACTGCAGTCTACCTTTTTATGTCTCTGTGTCAACAGTGGGGTCCTCCTGGGTTTCCTGCCATAGCATTTAATTTAATTGAAATGTTGATGGATAATTTATGCTGACACAGATGCACCCTGAGCCTGCAGGACAGCTTGAATTTCTTGGGAACTTTCTTTGGGGACGCTTATCCACCATCCAGACTATCCTGCTTTGCAATGTTTAATAATTTTTTCTCTGCCATCCACATTCAAGGAGATTAGCTACTGAGCCATGGGTTGTACACTTCTTTATTAAGTTGTGCACTGTGGATAAAGGAACATCAAAATCTCTGAAGATCGACTTGTAACCTGGAGCTTGTTGATATTTTTAAACAATTTTGGTTCTCAAATCCTCCAGGTCTCTTCTCCTCTTTCTCTTGTCCATGCTTATTGTGGCACACACAGACACACAAATGTACAGATTGAGTCAGGTTCTCCCCTTTTTATCTGGTTTCAGGTTTGATTTTCATATTGTCCACACCTTTAACTTGCCACGGGTGACTTTGAACAAGCATCACATACTTAAAACAAAGTTGTTTACAAACAGTTTTGGAAAGGACATTTTTTTACGGTTACAGGGGAAGATGCCCATCTCTGATTGTGATGAGATGATACTTCTGACAAGGAGATTACCTTGCCAGAAGTATCCTCTCATCACCATCAGAAACAGGCACATTGCCCTGTAACAGTAAAAAAATGCAGGACCTGTACCCACATTTTACCAACAAACACAGTCCGCTTATTCAACACAAATCAAGACTATGAGATCATGGATTTCTTTTCATGTACAGTGGAACCTTGGTTAACGAGAACAATCCGTTCTAGGAGTGTGTTTGTTAACCAAGCTACTCGTTCAGCAAAGCAAGATTTCCCATAGGAAATTATTGCAATGCTGACAATTCGTTCCACAACTTGTTAAATGTCCCATCCTGGTCCCCTATTGTGCCATTCCACACATGCACAAACACACACATTCCACACGTAAAAACACACACAAACACACACAAGCACGCACACACACATATTATGCTCTCCTTACCTTCCGTTCCATTGCCAGTCTCCTGGGACTTGCTGTTCGCTAGTACGGGCTGTGTATCGGGCAACTATCACGATGAGGGAGGAACTTCCGCACCCAGAGCGTTGACGTCAAAGGCAGGAGCCGCTTGCCTCTGATTGGTCAGCGCGCTGCCTTTGAGTAGCGGCTGATAGCGGACGTTTCTGCCTCATTGCGATGCTTGCGGATACAAATCCTGGAGCGGCGAATTACAGGACCCAGGAGGCCGGCGATAGAACGGAAGTTACACATATTATGCTCACCTTACCTTCCGTTCCATCGCCGGCCTTCAGGGTCTTGTCGTTCGCCGCGAGGATTCCTCCCTCGTCACGATGCACCGGCGAACTACAAGACCCAGGAGGCCGGCGATGGAACGGAAGGTAAGGTGAGCATAAGACTGTATGTGTTTGCGTGCGTGCGTGTTTGTTTGTGTGTGTTTTGTGCATGCTTGTGTTTGTGTGGACTGTAAGAGCGGGTCAGAGTGCGGTGGATGTGCGGAACCGGAAGTGTGTGCGGTGAGTATTTTGCTCGTACCGCAAAGCTTTCTCGTAAACCGAGTTACAAATTTACAGAAAGCTTTGCTTGTTAAGCGAAATTCTCGTTAACTGGGTTACTCGTTAAGCGAGGTTCCACTATATATTCTCCAATGTGATATATTATACAATGCACAAGATGTCCTGGAGGAACCTATATTGGGGAAATAAGGCAAAAAATACAAACGATAATCTACACAGGCACACTAAGGAATGAACTGGATATGCCTGTAGGAAAACATTTCTCTAGACCAGGACACAGTGTGGCAGATTAAGGTCATTGTAAAAATCTGAGAATTCAAACCGATAAGGATTTTCAAGTCTTTGACAAAAGGACTCAATCTAACACCTGGATTTATGGTTCACATGGACACACTTTATACCTCCACCACACTGACTCCAGATCACTAGTCATCACTTAAACCACATCTCCATTTGTAACAATAACCTTAATTTGATTACCTTGGCTTACCTTTAGGAGACATCACCCCATCTTTCCTATGGACAAATGTCCTGTTGTAACATCCCTTAGTTCATCTTAGTAATTCATTTGTAAACCTGCCTCATGAAGGAGCCTTTGTGCTCTGCAAGCTGCAAATATAATTTTTCTGGTTAGCCAATAAAGGTATCACCACTACAATACTTTTGTCATTTTTGGCCATAAAAGTATTTACATCTATTTTTCTTCGGCGCTCCATTGGGAGACCCAGACGATTGGGTGTATAGCACTGCCTCCGGAGGCCACACAAAGCATTACACTAAAAAGTGTAAGGCCCCTCCCCTTCTGGCTATACACCCCCCGTGGGATCACGGGCTGCTCAGTTTTCAAGCTTTGTGCGAAGGAGGTCAGACATCCACGCATAGCTCCACTGTTTAGTCAGCAGTAGCTGCTGACTATATCGGATGGAAGAAAAGAGGGCCCATACTAGGGCCCCCAGCATGCTCCCTTCTCACCCCATTCCTATTGGCGGTGTTTGTTAAGGTTGAGGTACCCATTGTGGGTACGGAGGCTGGAGCCCACATGCTGCTTTCCTTCCCCATCCCCCTGAGGGGCTCTGAGGAAGTGGGATCTTACCGGCCCCCAAGCCCTGAGGCCGGGCTCCATCCACAGACCCGTAGAACCTGCTGGATACGGAGCTGGGTACCGTTCAGGGACAAGGCCCTGCAACATTCAGGTACTCTGTGTCCCCGTATGGACAGGCCGCGCACACTCCAGACTTGCTGGGTGTGCTAGTGCGCCGGGGACAGTAGCGCTGTGCGCTGGGGTTACAGTCACTGCAGTTTCTCTGAGGGACTTTATGTGTTGGGGACTGCCGCGCCGGCCGCCCCTGGAGCGGCGGCGCGGCTGAGACTTGTGGTGCGCCGGGGACTTAGCGCCGACCGTGCTTTTACGACGGCGGCGCTTATAAATCTAGTCCCCGGCTTTTGCGGCCTAGCTCCGCTTCGTTCCCGCCCCCACCCTGTCAATCAGGGCAAGGGAGAGACGCTGTACGATAGTCAGCGCCGAGGGCTGGAGTCTTATTTACATACTCCAGCCCTCTCACTGAGCACAGTGGGGCGCAGGTTTCCCGCACTTTGTCTGCACACGCCCAGGGCCCGCCCCTCTCCACAGGACGCCGGCAGCCATTCCTACATGCAGTCTGGCTGGAGAACGGACACAGGCTCTGGGAGACCCAGACAAGGGATTTCTGGCGACCACACACCCGCGTTAAGCGGGCGGTAAGCAGCACATTAGTGCTGGCCCCACTAGTGCCACAGTGTTATATTGGTGTATTTTTTTCTCTATACCATATATATATATATATTGCACTGTAAGGTCGCTTCTTGGCTGTATACCCTATATTGCTCTGAGGAGACGACAACATGTCATCCGCAAAACGCAAGGGTGCCAAGACACAGGCTGTATACGCTACTTGTGCCGCTTGTGGGGCTGATCTACCGGCAGGTTCCAATGACCCCCATTGTGTGCAATGTTCGGTCCCTGTGCCACTTCGTCAGCCGGAGTCTATGGTGGTAGTGGCCCAGGCAGAGTCACCGGTGAACCCTGTCCCGGTGACGGGGACAGAGTTTGCAGTTTTTGCTGACAAGATGTCTGTCACTATGACAAAAATCCTAGAGACCTTGCAGGCCAGGCCAGTTACTCAGACCATGGACACTGCTGCGTCAATGTTCCCCGGTCCCCCTCAGTTGGAGTTAATCCGTGCTTCAAGGGGGTCCCAGGCATCTCAGGCTGAAGGCTCTGACTCAGATGACAGTCCCAGGCAGCCTAAGCGAGCTCGCTGGGAGAGACCCTCCACGTCATCACGTGGATCAGGGTCTCAGCGAGAAGAGTCTCTGCATGATGAGACAGAGGAGGGTGATCAGGAGTCTAATCCTGAGACCGCTCTCAATCTGGATACTCCTGATGGTGACGCCATGGTAAATGACCTTATAGCGGCCATCAATAGACTGTTGGATATTTCTCCCCCAGCCCCTTCAGCAGAAGAGGCAGCTGCACAGCAGGAGAAGTTCCATTTCAGGTATCCCAAGCGTAAACTGAGTACTTTTCTGGACCACGCTGACTTCAGAGAATCAGTCCAGAAACACCATGCTTATCCAGACAAGCGTTTCTCCAAACGTCTTAAGGATACACGTTATCCCTTTCCCCCTGACGTGGTCAAACGCTGGACCCAGTGTCCAAAGGTGGATCCCCCAATCTCCAGGCTTGCGGCTAGATCCATAGTTGCAGTGGAGGATGGGGCTTCACTTAAAGATGCCAATGACAGACAGATGGACCTTTGGTTGAAATCTGTCTATGAAGCTATCGGCGCGTCATTTGCTCCAGCATTCGCGGCCGTGTGGGCACTCCAAGCTATTTCAGCTGGTCTGGCACAGGTGGACTCTATCATACGTCCAGCAGTGCCGCAAGTGGAGTCCTTAACTTCGCAAATGTCTGCGTTTGCGACCTATGCTATCAACGCTGTCCTGGACTCTACGAGCCGTACCTCAATGGCGTCTGCCAACTCGGTGGTTTTGCGCAGAGCCTTGTGGTTAAAAGAATGGAAAGCGGATTCTGCTTCCAAAAAATGTTTAACCAGCTTGCCACTATCTGTAGACAGACTGTTTGGTGAGCAATTGGCTGAAATCATTAAACAGTCCAAGGGTAAAGACTCCTCCTTACCCCAGCCCAGATCAAGCAAACCTCAACAAAGGAGGTGGCAGTCGAGGTTTCGGTCCTTTCGAGGCTCCGGCAAGGCCCAATTCTCCTCGTCCAAAGGGACTCAGAAGGAGCAAAGGGGCTCAGATTCCTGGCGGGCTCACTCACGCCCCAAGAAAGCAACCGGAGGAACCGCTTCCAAGGCGGCTGCCTCATGACTTTCGGCCTCCTCCCTCCGCATCCTCGGTCGGTGGCAGGCTCTCCCGCTTTTGCGACATTTGGCTGCCACAGGTCAAGGACCGGTGGGTAACAGACATTTTGTCTCACGGGTACAGGATAGAGTTCAGTTCTCGTCCTCCGCCTCGGTTCTTCAGAACTTCCCCACATCCCGACCGAGCAGATGCTCTTCTGCAGGCGGTGGGCTCACTAAGAGCAGAAGGAGTGGTGATCCCTGTTCCTCTTCAGGAACAAGGGCAAGGTTTTTACTCCAATCTCTTCGTGGTTCCAAAAAAGGACGGCTCGTTCCGTCCTGTTCTGGACCTAAAGCTGCTCAACAAGCATGTGAACGCCAGGCGGTTCCGGATGGAATCCCTCCGCTCCGTCATTGCCTCAATGTCTCAAGGAGATTTCCTTGCATCAATAGACATCAAAGATGCTTATCTCCACGTGCCGATTGCTACAGAGCACCAACGTTTTCTACGTTTTGTGATAAGAGACGAACATCTCCAGTTCGTAGCTCTGCCATTTGGTCTGGCGACAGCCCCACGGGTTTTCACCAAGGTCATGGCGGCAGTGGTAGCAGTCTTGCACTCCCAGGGACACTCGGTGATCCCTTACTTGGACGATCTACTTGTCAAAGCACCCTCTCAAGAGGCATGCCAACACAGCCTGAATGTTGCGCTGGAGACTCTCCAGACTTTCGGGTGGATCATCAACTTTTCAAAGTCAAATCTGTCACCGACTCAATCACTAACGTATCTTGGCATGGAGTTTCATACTCTCTCAGCGATAGTGAAGCTTCCGCTGGACAAGCAGCGGTCACTACAGACAGGGGTACAGTCTCTCCTTCATGGTCAGTCGCACTCCTTAAGGCGCCTCATGCACTTCCTAGGGAAGATGGTGGCAGCAATGGAGGCAGTCCCGTTTGCACAGTTTCATCTGCGCCCACTTCAATGGGACATTCTCCGCCAATGGGACGGGAAGTCAACTTCCCTGGACAGGAAAGTCTCCCTTTCCCAGACGGCCAAGGACTCTCTGCAATGGTGGCTTCTTCCCACCTCATTATCACAGGGAAGATCATTCCTACCCCCATCCTGGGCAGTGGTCACGACAGACGCGAGTCTGTCAGGGTGGGGAGCAGTTTTTCTCCACCACAGGGCTCAAGGGACGTGGACTCAGCAGGAGTCCACCCTTCAGATCAATGTTCTGGAAATCAGGGCAGTGTATCTTGCCTTACTAGCTTTCCAGCAGTGGCTGGAAGGAAAGCAGATCCGAATTCAGTCGGACAACTCCACAGCGGTGGCATACATCAACCACCAAGGAGGGACACGCAGTCGGCAAGCCTTCCAGGAAGTCCGGCGGATTCTGTTGTGGGTGGAGGACAGAGCATCCACCATATCAGCGGTTCACATCCCGGGCGTAGAAAACGGGGAAGCAGACTTCCTCAGTCGCCAGGGTATGGACGCAGGGGAATGGTCCCTTCACCCGGACGTGTTTCAGGAAATCTGTCGCCGCTGGGGGGTGCCGGACGTCGACCTAATGGCGTCGCGGCACAACAACAAGGTCCCGACGTTCATGGCGCGGTCTCGCGATCAAAGAGCTCTGGCGGCAGACGCCTTAGTGCAAGATTGGTCGCAGTTCCGGCTCCCTTATGTGTTCCCACCTCTGGCACTCTTGCCCAGAGTGCTACGCAAGATCAGATCCGATTGCAGCCGCGTCATACTCGTCGCCCCAGACTGGCCGAGGAGGTCGTGGTACCCGGATCTGTGGCATCTCACGGTCGGCCAACCGTGGGCACTACCAGACCGTCCAGACTTACTGTCCCAAGGGCCGTTTTTCCATCGGAATTCTGCGGCCCTGAACCTGACTGTGTGGCCATTGAGTCCTGGATCCTAGCGTCTTCAGGATTATCCCAAGGAGTCGTTGCCACCATGAGACAGGCTAGGAAGTCCACTTCTGCTAAGATCTACCACAGAACGTGGAGGATTTTCTTATCCTGGTGCTCTGCACAAGGAGTATCCCCCTGGCCATTCGCGTTACCTACTTTTCTTTCCTTCCTGCAATCTGGGTTGGAAAAGGGCTTGTCGCTCGGCTCCCTTAAAGGGCAAGTCTCGGCACTATCCGTGTTTTTTCAGAAGCGTCTAGCACGACTTTCTCAGGTGCGCACGTTCCTGCAGGGGGTTTGTCATATCGTCCCTCCGTACAGGCGGCCGTTAGATCCATGGGATCTAAACAGGGTACTAGTTGCTCTCCAGAAGCCGCCCTTCGAGCCTCTGAGGGATGTTTCACTTTCTCGTCTCTCACAGAAAGTGGCCTTTCTAGTGGCGGTCACGTCTCTTCGGAGAGTGTCTGAGCTAGCAGCGCTGTCATCCAAGGCTCCCTTCCTGGTGTTCCACCAAGACAAGGTAGTGCTGCGCCCCATTCAGGAGTTCCTCCCTAAGGTGGTATCCTCTTTTCATCTTAATCAGGATATCTCCTTGCCTTCCTTTTGTCCTCATCCAGTTCTTCGGTATGAAAAGGATTTACATTTGTTAGATCTGGTGAGAGCACTCAGAATCTACATTTCCCGCACGGCGCCCCTGCGCCGCTCGGATGCACTCTTTGTCCTTGTCGCTGGTAAGCGCAAAGGGTCGCAGGCTTCCAAAGCCACCCTGGCTCGATGGATCAAAGAACCAATTCTTGAAGCCTACCGTTCTGCTGGGCTTCCGGTTCCATCAGGGCTGAAGGCCCACTCTACCAGAGCCGTGGGTGCGTCCTGGGCATTACGACACCAGGCTACGGCTCAACAGGTGTGCCAGGCAGCTACCTGGTCGAGTCTGCACACTTTCACCAAACATTATCAGGTGCATACCTATGCTTCGGCGGACGCCAGCCTAGGTAGAAGAGTCCTGCAGGCGGCAGTTACCTCCCCGTAGGGGAAGGCTGTCTTTGCAGCTCTAACATGAGGTATTTCTTTACCCACCCAGGGACTGCTTTTGGACGTCCCAATCGTCTGGGTCTCCCAATGGAGCGCCGAAGAAGAAGGGAATTTTGTTACTTACCGTAAATTCCTTTTCTTCTAGCTCCTATTGGGAGACCCAGCACCCGCCCTGTTGTCCTTCGGGATTGTTGGTTTTTTTCGGGTACACATGTTGTTCATGTTGAACGGTTTTCAGTTCTCCGATGTTACTTCGGAGTGAATTTGTTTAAACCAGTTATTGGCTTTCCTCCTTCTTGCTTTAGCACTAAAACTGAGCAGCCCGTGATCCCACGGGGGGTGTATAGCCAGAAGGGGAGGGGCCTTACACTTTTTAGTGTAATGCTTTGTGTGGCCTCCGGAGGCAGTGCTATACACCCAATCGTCTGGGTCTCCCAATAGGAGCTAGAAGAAAAGGAATTTACGGTAAGTAACAAAATTCCCTTCTTTTGGCTATGCAAAAAAAAATTGAGAATTTTAAAATGATCTTGTTAATAAAATACTGTTATTGATTTATTATTTCTTTCTCACATACAAAAACCCTTTTTATAAAATGTAACCTTTAATATAAATCATTCAAATGTAAATAACCGAAGATGGGAAAATCATGATAATATGAACAATACTACACTGTGTGCAGAATTATTAGGCAAATGAGTATTTTGATCACATGATAATTTTTATACATGTTGTCCTACTCCAAGCTGTATAGGCTTGAGAGCCAACTACCAATTAAGTAAATCAGGTGATGTGCATCTCTCTAATGAGGAGGGTGTGGTGTAATGACATCAACACCCTATATAAGGTGTGCTTAATTATTAGGCAACTTCCTTTCCTTTGGCAAAATGGGTCAGAAGAGAGATTTGACGGGCTCTCAAAAGTCCAAAATTGTGAGATGTCTTGCAGAGGGATGCAGCAGTCTTGAAATTGCCAAAATTTTGAAGCGTGATCACCGAACAATCAAGCGTTTCATGGCAAATAGCCAACAGGGTCGTAAGAAGCAAGTTGGGTAAAAAAGGCGTAAAATAACTGCCCATGAATTGAGGAAAATCAAGCGTGAAGCTGCCAAGATGCCATTTGCCACTAGTTTTGGCCATATTTCAGAGCTGGAATGTTATTGGAGTATCAAAAAGCACAAGGTGTGCCATACTCAGGGACATGGCCAAGTTAAGGAAGGCTGAAAACGACCACCTTTCAACAAGAAACATAAGATTAAACGTCAAGACTGGGCCAAGAAATACCTTAAGGCTCTGTGCGCACTGGGAAGTGGAATTTTCTTGAGAAAATTCCGCATGCCCTCAAAGATTACCGCACCCGCGGTAAAAAACCGCGGGAAACCGCACCCGAAAACCGCATGCGATTTGCCGCGGTTTGCTGCGGTTTTACCGCGGTATTATTCGCGGTATTGCCGCGGGTTTGCCGCGTGCGGGTTGGGATGTGCTTTATTGTATTCAATGCAATAAAGCACATTGAAGAAAAAAAAAAAAAGTCATTTAATTCTGAGAGTAGATAGACAGAAGAATAGATAGAGGGATAGACAGATAGAGGGATAGATAGATAGATAGAGGACAGATCGCTGCATTTCCCACGGTCGGCAGTGAGTTCACATTACCGGCCGTGGGAAATGACCGGTAATTACCTCTGCTGCTTTCATTCAGCGCTGTGTGTTAGTCGCGGCTGGATGGAAGCAGCGCTGGACGTCGGACCTGGATTACGCCGGAGCTTTGTTTGGGGGGGTTAATAAAATGGTGAACGAGGCTTGTTTGTTTTATTTAAAATAAAGGATTTTTCGGTGTGTTTTTTTTCACTTTACTTACAGGTTGATCATGTCAGCTGTCACATAGACGCTGCCATGATCAAGCCTGGGGTTAATGGCGGTGATCCGCCGCCATTAACCCCTTGTATTACCTTGCCACCACTGCTACACGGTGGCAAGAAGAGCCGAGGACACGCCGGCATTGCCGCATATTGCATGCGACAGTGCCGGGGCAGCTGCGGCTGATATTCTCGGCTGCGGGAGGGGGAGTGAGGCGGGGGACATTATCCCTGCCCCTCTCCCTCCCCAGCATGAGAATACCGGCCGCCGCTGTGTGCTTACCTCGGCTGGAAGGTAAATATGCAGCGGAGCCCACGTTCTTTTTTTTCTATATTTCCGTTTTCTTTCTATGTGTGTTCTATGTGTCTGTGTCTATGTGATCTATGTCTGTGATGTGTCTGTGTCTGTGATGTGTGTGTGTTTACTCTGCACGGCTTCCTCTTCCTGTAATGACATCACTTCCCTCCAAAACCGCAAGCAAGTGATGTACATTACCGGAGGTAAACCGCAAAATACCGCAGGGAATAACGCAGGAAAACGCAGTGAACCGCACAGAATTTGCTGCCTGCGTTATTCCCTGCGGGATTTCATGATTAACATTGAGTCAATGGAGTGAAATCCCGCAGCGATGTGCGGAAAAGAAGTGACATGCACTTGTTTTTGCTGCGGGATTCCCGCAGCAAAACAAGCAGCTGTCAAATTCCGCCCAGTGCGCACAGGATTTTTTTTCTCCATAGGATTTGCTGGTGATTCACTGCAGAGATGTTATGAACATTTTCTGCAGTGAAACATGCAGCAAATCCGTGGCAAAATCCGCGAAAAATCCGGTAAGTGCGCACATAGCCTAAGACTGATTTTTCAAAGGTTTTATGGACTGGGACTGATGAAATGAGTGACTCTTGATGGGCCAGATGGATGGGCCCGCTGGATCAGTAAAGGGCAGAGAGCTCCACTCAGATGCCAGTAAGGTGGAGGTGGGGTACTGGTATGGGCTGGTATCATCAAATAAGAACTTGTCGGACCTTTTCAGGTTGAGGATGGAGTGAAGCTCAACTCCCAGACTGAAGGGTACTTTACACGCTGCGATATCGGTACCCATATCGCTAGCGAGCGTACCCGCCCTCGTCAGTTGTGCGACACAGGCAAATCGCTGCCCGTGACGCGCAACATCACTTACACCCGTCACACTACTTACCTGCCTAGAGACGTCGCTGTGACCGGCGGTTTGTTCGGCGTCATAGCGACGTCACTAAGTGGCCGCCCAATAGCTGAGGAGGGGCGGAGATAAGCGGGCCAAACATCCCGCCCACCTCCTTCCTTCCTCATTGCCGGCGGGACGCAGGTACGGTGAGTTTCCTTGTTCCTGCGGTGTCACACATAGCGATGTGTGCTGCCGCAGGAACGACAAACAACCTCGCTACTCACCTGTCAACGATTTTTGGTGTTGGAGCGATCTCTCCAATACCAAAGATTTTTACCTCTTTTGCGATCGTTTTAGGTCGCTCAGAGGTGTTACATGCTGCGATGTCGCTAACGACGCCGGATGTGCGTCACAAATACCGTGGCCCTGACGATATATCGTTAGCGATGTCGCAGCGTGTAAAGCACCCTTTACTGCCAGTTTCTGGAAGACAACTTCTTCAAGCAGTGGTACAGGAAAAAGTCGGTATTGTTCAAGAAAAACATGATTTTTCTGCAGGACAATGCTCCATCACATGCATCCAACTACTTCACAGCATGGCTGGCCAGTAAAGGTCTAAAAGATGAAAAAATAATGAGATGGCCCCCTTGTTCACCTGATCTGAACCCCATAGAGAACATGTGGTCCCTCAAAAAATGTAAGCTCTACAGGGAAGAAAAACAGTACACCTATCGGAACAGTGTCTGGGAGGCTGTGGTGGCTGCTGCACGCAATGTTTATTGTAAACAGATCAAGCAACTGACAGAATCTATGAATGGTAGGCTGTTGAGTGTCATCATAAAGAAATGTGGCTATATTGGTCCCTAATTTTTTGGGGTTTTGTTTTTGCATGTCTCAAATGTTTATTTCTAAATTTTGAGCAGTTATATTGGTTTACCTGGTGAAAATAAACAAGTGAGATGGGAATATATTTGGTTTTTATTAAGTTGCTTAATAATTCTGCACAGTAATAGTTACCTGCACAAACAGATATCCTCCTAAAATAGCCAAATCTAAAAAAAACCCACTCCAACTTTCAAAAACATTAAGCTTTGATATTTGAGTCTTTTGGGTTGATTGAGAACATAGTTGTTGATCAATAATAAAAAAAATCCTCTAAAATACAACTTGCCTAATAATTCTGCACATGGGGTATATGTGCACAAAAAAGAGGGGGGGACAATGTCCTCCCTACTGTGCACTACCTAGCAGCGGAGGTCCGCACCCTGATAAGCGAATTGGCGCCCCCACTCACTGTAGGCTGTCCTTGTTTTACCCTGGAAATCCCTGCCAGACAGAAAAAGAAAGATCAAAAGTGCAGTGCATAACAATAAAATGATTATAGTGCAATTGGCAGGTTTTCAAAATTTGATTCTTAGTTATGTCATATATGAACAAAATATATTATGACAAAAACACCAGGGACGGCCCCAGAATATGGTACTTATCATTATATCCATCCATTATTATAATTGGCGCCCACCCTGGTGAGTGGGGGCACCAGTTCGCTTATCAGCTTGCCGACCTCTGCTGCTAGGTAGTGAATAGGAGGTAGGAGTCTATTATACCCCCCTTTTTTCTGTGCACATATAGTATTGTTAATATTATCACGATTTTCACGTGTGGTTATTTAGATTTTAATGATTTATATTTAAGGTTACATTTTATAAAAAGGGTTTTTGTATGTGAGAACTTGGTGGTTACCCTTGGAAATTATAAGAGATTGAGCTGGTGTGATTGATTATTTTCGCTATATATCCATTATCTCAAGCTAGATATTGTGAAAATGAAAAAAAAAAATTATGACTAAAGAATCATCTTAGAGGAAAAATACAATTTTTAATTTTCACAACCTGATGTCATAATCTTTTGTGAATTCCTAAAGGTTAATTTCTTAAGTTTCCAAAATGGTGTCACTTGTGGGGGTTTTCTAATGTTTCAACACTTCTGGGGCTCTGCAAACATAACAGGATAACCCCAATATTTTACAATGAAATTTGGATGCTAAAAGTCAAACAGCGCTCCTTCCTTTCTGTGGCAAGTTGTATTGTCAAATAGTAGATTCCGACCACACTAGGTATCGCCATGTTTAGGAGAAATTAACGTATTCTTTGGTGTACTTTTTCACATTACAGCTTGTAAAAACAACGTTTTAGTTGAAAGGATGTAATTTTTCATTTTTTCATCCCAATTTACATTATTTCTTGTGAACCACCTGATGGGTTACTAACCGCGGTTTTGAATACTTCAAGGGGTGCAGTGTTTACAATGTTATCACTTTTGGTGGGTTTCTTGATGCCCCTCAAAGAAACTGCAAAACTGAATAGGTCTGTTAAAAAAAAATCTTGAAAAAAAATAAAAATTTGCTGCAAAATTTAACCCCTCTGACATCTCCCCAAAAATAAAAGGATATGTAGAAAATGTTAATTCTTAACTATTTTGTGTGATATATGACTATCTGCTATAACAATATAAAATAAAAGTTGTAATTTTTTTTTTTTTTTTTTTTTAAATGTTGCCATATTTTTGATATTTTTATAAATAACTAAATTTTACCAATCTCAGTTTACCACAGTCATGAATTGCAAGGTATCATGAAAACCAATCTCAGAATCCCTGGGATAGGAAGAAGTATTCTACAGTTATTAGCACATGTCAGATTGAAAGAATGGGGATTTGTCAGGAAAGTGAAACCTAAATTCAGTGTTTAAGGAGTTAAATCCCTTTAAAATTAATGATACAGGTGCAGAACATATTTATTGTATTTAGACTACATTGCATGGTGTTTACTCTGCAGATAGGTACTATACTGTATATTCAGCAGATCAATAAATAATGCTATAGTGAATGAAGATAGGAAATATTATAGGGAATTTGTCACCTAATCTGAGAGCTGCATAATGTAGGGACAGAGATCCTGATTCCAGCAATGTCACTTATTGGGCTGCTTAGTGTAGTTTGATAAAGTCAGTGTTTTATCAGTAGGAGATTATCATTAGAGAACTAGTAAACCTGCTGCCATATATTCAAGCATATTCATGAGCTCTGTATAACTCCACTCCTGCCACTGATTGGCAGCTTTTTTTGTACACTGTGCATGGGCAGAAAGCTGCCAATCAGTAATGGGGCGTGGTTGTACAGAGTTCATGAATATGCTTCACTAATTCTCAACAGAAAACTTGTAGATCTACAACAGATAATAATATTTATTCATTTATATAGCGCTATTAGTTCCACAGCTCTTTACATACATCAGCAACACTGTCCCCATTGGGGCTCACAGTCTAAGGTCCCTACCAGTATATTTTTGAATTGTGGGAGGAATCCAGAGGAAACCCACGCAAACTCGGGGAGAACATACAAACTCCTTGCAGATGTTGTCCTTGGTGGGATTTGAACTGAGTACCCCAGCTGCTGCAAGACTGTAGTGCTAACCACTGAGCCACCGTGCCGCCTTACTGATTTGATCAAAATGACAGCAAGCAGCTTAGTAAGTGATACATCACTAGAATCAGGGTCTCTGCCCCTGTATCATGCGGCTCTCAGATGGGGAAACAGAAACATAGGAAAAGCTTTTCTTTAAAGGGGTCATACACTACTGGAAAAACACTTTTTAAATAAAGTAGCTTCCCTCATAATATATAAATAATAGATACCATCTGCAATGGCACCATTCCAGCGATGGCATTGGGTCTCCCGCTCTTCAGCCAATCAGTGGCTGCTCTTAAGCTGCCGGGCTTTCACTTCTTCTGCTCGTCTGAAGTTTGTTTGAAGCCTAATATCGTCCGATGATGGATGCAGGGCCCACTCGCCATAGCAATGTCATGGGAGACCCACTGCTGACATCACTGTAATGGGGCCAGTGCGCGAGGTGAGGATCTTATTTTTATTTTACAAGTAGGGTTACTTTCATTTAAAAAGTGGTTCCTCAGGCAGTGGACAGCCCCTTTAAGGAATGTACGCATTTAGGCATTTGCAGGCAGTTTACTCTGGTGTCTTTTCTCAATCATTGTCTTATTGTTGGTCCTATTTACATTTATAAATGTTGTGGAGTCTCCTTAACAGTCTCCACAACAAATTGCTCTTCTGTGTCACAGAAATATGGACGTCACTTTCTTCTAAAGTATAAAACAATTGAGTCCCTTTAGTGACAGTACTCCGCACTCCAGCCTAGCCTAATATTATATAATAAGAGACAAAGCTGCGATAGCACTGCCGTTCATACCTACGGATTTCACTTCTAAAGGTTATGACCCAAGGTATGTTGTGCCCCAGACAGATTCTGCCCTTTCCAGTAATAGTAAAGGTCAGCATACTTCTGCAGCAAGCCGTCTAATTATAGCCCGGCATAAACTTGTTGTCCCAAACATTAGAAATCATTACAGCGAATAATGAACTGGAGCTAGAAATGAGTCCTGAAAAGAGAACTGCTCAGAATAGGGGATTTCTAAAAGTTACATTCCAGCCACTTAACTGTTTATAAGCAATGTATAACTTTAAAAGGAAGTTGTCATCAGGTTCTAGCTGGTTAATCCGAGAGCAGGATAATCTAGAGACAGAGACCGTGAATCCAGTAATGTGTCACTTACTGAGCTGCTTGTAGTTTTGATAAAATGACAGAGATTATCATTAGAGGACTACAGTCATGAATCCCTCCATATTCATGATCTTGGTGTAACTCCACCCCTCACCACTGATTGGCAGCTTTCACAGTGTGCACAGACATCTGCCAATCAGTGATGTAGGCGGAGTTATACAGAGCTCAGCATTCAGAGAACTAGCAAATATGCAGCAGATAAAACTGATTTTAGCAAAACTAAAGCAAGCAACCGAGTAAGTGATATATATCGCAGGAATCAGGGTCTCGGCCCCCACATTATGTTTCTCTAAGTGATGTCCATAATGTGTATGGTTTTCCATTCTTGATGAGGATACAATTGTGTCTAATTAATTAATATTTCATTCCCATTTCATGTTTAAACATTACAACACATATCATCCCATCATGCCTAAAATCTACGCCTGTATTCGTAGACACTGGTCACTACTTTCTACTGTTTACCCCCAGATTGACGCATTTAAAGCACCAGCTCTTATTTGCACTAAGAGATCACGTAATATTAGGGATAATCTCGTTCGAGCCGATATTGGCAGTTTAACCAGACAGCCTATTCAACAATTCTTGAATACACAAAGAACAGGGACTTTTCCCTGCCTTGGCTGTGCAGCCTGTTCTAACGTCATTAAATCCCCGGTGGTCTTACATCCTCAGTCTGGCAAGAGTTTCCCTATAAAAGGTTTTTTCACTTGCGATTCCAATTTCGTAGTTTACTTGATCAAATGCCCCTGTGGTCTTCTTTATGTTGGTGAGACTTCCCAACATGTGAGAGACAGGATAGCCTCACACAAATCCACCATCAGGTGTAAGAAAACCTGGCTTCCCATCCCACACCATTTTTGTTCAGCCCCTCATACGGTTTCTCAGTTACGATTCCAAGTGATCGAACAGGTTCCCAGACCGCGTAGAGGTGGTAATCATATTAGGATTCTCAAAGACCGCGAGTCCTTTTGGATCTTCACTTTACAAACACTACACCCTAAAGGCATGAACCGTGAACTTGATTTAACATTTTGAACCCATGGTAGCATTTTCTTGTTGTCTCTGATTATATTATGACCTTGTTTTCTCTTCCCCAGAACCGCTGACTTGGTATCCTCTGGTAAGTACACCGGCTATTCTCACCCCCTCCTTTTCTACTCCTTACCCCTTCCTTCTTTCCCCCCCCCCACCCCCCTCTCCCCACCACCGTTTTTAGTACACATGTTTTCTCTTCTCCTTCTCCCCCTGTTTTACTATAAATGATATTTTCTGGTTATTGTTTACATATTCTCTTTCTTTTTGCCAACATAACCATTATTCATAGACACTTTTCCTTCTTTTCCCATTATTCCTAACTCTCCTTGGACATACCTTTTCGTTTCTTAACCTTTATTATTTATTTTATTTTTTCTTATTTATAATTCCTATTGTATTCTATTTTCTTTCTCCACTTATTTTCTATTTTATTTTCATTATTTTTTGTTATTATTATTTTTATTATTTATTTTTATTTTTTATTTTTTATTTTTAATTTTTATTTTTATTTTTTATTTTATTTTTTCAATCTCATTTTTTATTCTTCTGTCTTCTTTTTTCATCTCTTTCCTTTTCTTTCCCTATTCATTTTTTATTCTTTATTTTTTATTTTTATTTTTATTTAAAAAAATTTTTATTTTATTTTTGTTCTCATTTTATTTCTATTCACTTTCTTTCAGTTTTTTTATTCTTTATTTCCTATCTCCCAATTCTCTTACTGGTCGTTGCCTTTATTACCTTTTCTTTCACTCATAATTATCCCTTTTTTATATTCATCCTATTTATATTATATACATTATCCTACTATACTCATAGCCCCTTCACCTATATGTAGTTCCCTGCACTTCATGATGCCCAGCTCATATACATCAGCTCCACGCTCCTATTTACGCTTATACATTTCTCCTTTTGTTCCCAGTTCTCTTTTCCCTTCACTACGCATGCTCTAGACACTTACGTCTATTACGTAAGACTACCCACGCTTCTTGGCTTCACCCAGCCTCTCTACATGTCAGCGCTTTACACTGTTACACCAGCCGAGCGGTTTCTCTCACTGCGCGTGCGTGATACACGCTACGCAATTTACGTATATTTACGCAACTTTTCGGCCCGGTCTACGTACATTTACTACGCTTGCGCAGATACTGCATATGTATCTCCTACACACTGACAGAATGTCTAACGCTGCTTTACTGCGCATGAGCCATTCACTCCAGGCTCTCACTGCCACGTCCTCATCTATGACGTGACATCACATGTTCTATACCAAGCCCCCACATTCCTGATCTCTGATTGGCTGACATCCTTATCTATCTTAGATATATACTCCCCCTCCTCCATTATGCCTTGGGGCACAAAATTCTAATAGCAACAGCGCTGCTGCGCTTGCATAACAAACATATATATCCCCAAGGTAACTTCCTTTTCTATTATTTCTATTATTTCTATTATTTCCATGGTTACATGTATTGCATTCTGTGTACTATGTCCGTTAGTTACTATGTTCTATTCCCACCAGGCACCTTTTCCATATACTTCTATGCTTCAGTGCACATCATCCCTCACCCTTCAGTCACCTATTATACAGGTACCGTATCTTAGCCGGTGTACTATACAATTGTATACGTTTCTTTTTATTTTTTATTTTTTTTCCTCAATTGTTCTATACCAGCATGTAATAACCCCCCCTTTTTACCAACAGGAATTTTGTCTGTTTTATTAATACTGAGGTTGCTATTTTTTTGTTTACATTGTTTTCTTGCAAAAAAACCTTTTTTGCATGCACTATATTTAAAATGCCACCTAGCTACTATAGCCTATACAACAAATTAAACATGACAGTACCTTATGACCAATTGTCTTGATCTGTACATAGTTTGTATATATCCTGTATATATCTCTTTCAAATGTATATATTAGTTATTGTATATAATTTTTGCTGTATTTTGATCATATGTTTTGTATCTCTTTACCTAGCAACTTGACTAAGACCCTGGTGGGTCGAAACGTCGTTGGATGTTGCTTGATCACCTGTTTAAAATAAATGATTTTTCACCTTCTTGCAAATTTACATATTGAGTGCAGTGAATCTATTATTATATAAACATAACAACAGTTCACCGCGGTAACCATTCATGGGCGACATTAAGGTTTATCTTTTACAATTTTTCCTATCATGTCATTACATCCTATAACAAGATAACTGATGTATTTTCAGCCCTCATTATATCTTTAGCAGTGAGGATCCAAGACATATTCTACAATTAAAGGAAGAACATTTCCCTTTCCTTTGCTGAATAGATGTTCTTCTAAAATCGCAACTATTACAACATTACGAGATACGACGACTACTCTGTGATTCGGCCTTATGGGTTATGAGACATTCAGCTTTACCGGAAAGCATCGATGATTTACTTTTATTATAGCTTTTAAAAACCCGTCCATCATAAAAATGCTAATTTTCTTTTTCGAGTTGTTCCAGAATGATATGGTAAAATGTTTTTGTGTGAGGGTTATTCTCTTTAACTCATTATCAGAATGTTGATGTATTTTGTTAACCCTTTAAGCACTGGGATCGGTGGCCAGAGCTGAGAATTCTTATAAGTTCAGTTGCTTCTACAAGCTGATAGACGGCTGTTCTTACTTTCCGCATACAGTTTATATTACCAATGGGAGGTAAGGTAGCGTCACACAAAAGAAATGAATAGACTGTAATGTAAGATAAACGAGCTTTAACGCTACCGTAGCTTAGAAACTGTAATAAGAATATGTAGAAGTACTGGTAAAGCAGGTTGTTTAGCTTTTCTTCCCTCATCACCAGAACTTTTATGGACTTCCGCCTTTTACATAATGATTAAACAGGATGCATATTTACAAAATATAAAACTCTGCACTGCGAACTTCGAAAGCGATAACACTGCTCAATATTTCAAAAAATGTGGCCACTTTCTTCAGCTTCTTAAGCAAGGTTTGAGGCGGCCAGAAGGAACTAGGTGGCCGATTCATTAAGACTGACATTGCACACTATAGTCTTAATGAAGGGCTTAATGGAGTACAAAGCACCAAATTCATTAAAAGACCCCACCACTTAATAAATGTGCACCTCCCAGAAATGTTAAGGATTGGACTACTTCGGACCTGCATGTTTTTTTTTATGAAATATTGAACCAAGGACAGTGTGGGGGAGTGATTTTCCAAATAAAGTATGTGTTTTTTCTTTTCACTTACTGGGTTAGTAATGGGGTGTCTGATAGACACCTCTCCATTACTAAGACCAGGGCTTTATGCCAGCTGACATTACCCAGTTGATATCAACTCCAACTACCATTACCCGAATTGCCAACGAATCAGGGAAATCGGGAAGAGCTGAGGCAAATTCCTGAAATTGTCACATTCAGTGGATGTACCACTTCTGGGGCAGTTGCAGGCTGTTATTTTAGGCTGGGAAGGGTCAAATAACCATGAACTTTCCCAGCCTGATAGCAGCCCCCAAGTGTCTGCTTTACATTTGCTGGGTATCAAAGATAGAGGGGACCTCAACTCACTCTTTAAAAAATGTATTTTATTAGGTTAAACCAGTCTAAACATCCTTTAGTGTCACATGAAAATCACTAAAGGGTGCAAGTGTATAATATGTAGGGGGTTGCGATCTGTCTGTCTATTCTTTCTAACATATTTTTATCATCTATGTAGCTATATATTTTATTTTATTTTGTTCTATATATATCTGTTTCTGTGTATTGGGACATTGAACTCTTTGCCTTGGGCCACTTCTTGTTTGTTCTGCTGCCTGTGATTCAGACAACTTTATTGATATCTGATATGTTTTGTATAGACGCTACGTAAATGCGCTAAACACGCTTATGCATTCTTTGATCTGCGGATTTTCTACATCTAATGCAAATCGACGGGGAAAGTCGGCGCTTAAAACTCAGTGTACCCGCAGTAGAAATTAACATGCTGCAACTTGGAAAAATGCACCACAACTCAGTTTACATAGAGTTAAAAAAAGGCACGGTGGAAATGAGCTTTCTATTAATCACATATACTTTGTACTGTAAAACACTGTGTTTTTGTGACATATTGCACTTCATGATAGTGGTAAATTTAGGACAATATTTTTAGTGCTTATTTGTGAAAATATCGGAAATTTGTTGAAAATGTCGCCATTTTCTATCTTTTAATTGTTATGCCTTTAAACCAGAGAGTTATGTCACAGAAAATTGTTAATAACCTTTACCACATGTCTACTTTACATCAGCACCATTTTGGAAACATATTGTTATTTTGTTAGGAAGTTCCAACAATACTTACAAACCCATTTTTTTAGGGACCACATCATATTTGAAGTGATTTTGAGGATCCTATGTAACAGAAGATACCGAAAAGTGATACTATTCTAAAAACTGCACCCCTCATACTGCTTAAAATCACATCCAAGAAGTTTATCAACCCTTCAGTGCTTCACAGGCACTAAAGCAATGTGGAAGAAAAAAAAAATGAAAATGTAACTTTTTTCCACAAAAAATGTTATTTTGCATTTTTACAAGGGTATAATGAGAAAATGCATGGTGCAATTTGTTGTGCAATTTCTTCTCAGTATGCCGATAACCCATGTTTGGTGGAAATCTACTGTTTGGACGCACAGAAGGGCTCAGAAGGAGAGAAACACCATTTGACATTTGTAACGCAAAATTGTCTGGAATCATTAGAGGAAGCCATGTTACGTTTGGATTGCCCCTGATGTGCCTAAATAGTTGAAACTTCCACAAGTCACCCCATTTTGGAAACTAGACTCCTCAAGGAATTTATATATATATGTTTGGTGAGCACCTTAAACCCCCAGGTGCTTCACAAGATTTTATGAAAATGAGCTGTGAAAATAAAAAATTTGATCATTTTGGCAAAAATGTTTTAACCCCAAGTTTCGCATTTTCACAACAGTAACAGGAGAAAATGCACAATAAAATTTGTTGTGCAATTTCTAGTAAGTACACTACTACCCCATGTGTAATGGAAAACTACTATTTGGGCACATAGCAGGGCTCGGAAAGGAAGGAGCGCTATTTGAATTTTGGAGCACTATTTTGGCTGTAATAGATTGTGCACACCATATCACATTTGAGGATTCGTAAATAGGGGAAAGAAAGGATGCTGGAGACTGCACAGGCATCTAGAATAGGAAATATAGATGCAAATACCTAATTAATGTACAATATAAGTGTGGCACCCCAGTGGTTCTGGGAGCCACAGTGGCATTGTTCTCATCACTGGGGGCAATGCCATGCTTGAAAACAGTGGGGAAATCTCTGCCAGCTACACTAACATGCAACACGACTTACTCCTCTGGACCAGTAGTGGGAGCTCATAACCTGTGTTGAAGGGAGCCTCTCTGAACATACTGACCTGGAGGAGGGATTAGGAAGCAACAGGAAGTGAGACCACAGAACAGTAGTACACAGCAAAGAGAACGGTCGCTGTCTGAGAGCTGCTACCCAGCTCTCCAGGACCGAGCGCTTCGAGCGGGACACCGGCATCCCAGGCGACTGGGTGCTAACGGTCCAGTAGTAACGCCGGAGGGCAGAAGAGTTCACCTCCTCTGGCTCACCCAAAATCCGGAGGCGAAGTGGCAAGAAAGAGCCAGGAGTCACTGCTATAGAGTGGGCTCCAGCACCGACTCACGCCACCCGTCAGATGGAGGACATAAATACACATAGAAAAGGGATGCTATGCGGCTTCAGGCCACAGCGACCTACACCTGCGCAAAAAAGGAGGCTTACAAGTATCAGGCAGAGAGAAATTTCCCCTGCTGCTTCCAGGCTGACTGGACCGCTAGCTCCTGGATTACACCAAATACTAGTAAAAGGTAAAAAGAAATGCCAACCTGTGTGTCCAGTGCTTGTCGTCGCCCTCAGCGCTGCACCCCCAACGTATTGTCCCATTCAACCATCAGCATATCCCTCGGGCCTAGCTTCTCCTGCAGGAAGCAAAACCATCCTGGCTGCAGTGACATCTGCCTCAGAGGACAGCAACAGCAGCGGCGGCAATTACTTGGCGCCTTACCGCAGGTGGCGTCACAATCCTAATAAACTTTCCTAACCTCCAACTACTACCTCCATCCTCCCTACCACCCACCAATCCTCCTTCCTGTATGCCTCGGGGCAACGGAACCGGGCCAGGTCACCCCATGACAATGCAGAGGATGTGCACCCCAGCCCGGCAACGAGTAGGTTAAAACACCTGCCCCGTGGGGCGCTACATAAGCAAGGTCACCTTTTAAAGCCAAATAAAGTGCAAAATATTTATTAATCAAAGTCATGTGCAAGAGAACAATAAAAACATTTAAAAAGGGAATTGTACCACAAAATAATATAGAAAACACTTGTACATTCCAGTTCTCAACAAAGTAACATTGTACCATACAAAATAGTATACAGGCCCAGTATAAGCAAACCACATAAAATAATGTACGTTACCAGAGAGCCAATTGGCAAACTAATGATCATACCAGAATGCGAATAAACAATTGGCTAAGATGAAATGAGAGGAGAAAAAAGTGGTGCAGCCCCACTCGTTACACCACCATTGTGGCTTCCTCAGGGATTGCTGCCCAAGCACAGAATAGCAGAGTATATAAATCTAAAACAATTGAGCATATTGGTATCAGGTGACTAGAACAGCTGATTAGTGGTACCTGGGAATAGAAATCTTAGTTTCCCTTATGGGGTGCTTGTGGTCCGATCCTAAGTGCTGGCAAATAACATAGAACATGTGCCGAAACCCGGCGTGCGTTCCAGCATGGAGCGCACTGCCAGAAACAATCAAAAAGGTCCTGTAACCGCCGCGTGAGTGAATCCATACACAAGAGAATAGAAGCAAAGAGGACAGGACCAGCACTCTACTCAGGAGCGCATGCGTGAGAGGAAAGACATCAGCAGGGCAGGAGAACTACCTATGTGGATGCGTTCCACAGTAGGACGCATCAGCGGTGCACATATACCGCGCACCTCAGAATAGAGTGCGCAGTATGAAAGATCTATAATTTAAGAGGGACATATAAATAATGCCTCCAGATCAACCCTATAATTAAAGGAGATGTGAAAGGTTACACATTGCCTCTAATCCATATGTAGGGGCCACTACAAACACATAAAAAGAATGTTGTCATGCTAAACAACATCCTACAGACAAGATGAGGGAATTAAACTTATTTTACAAATAATGCAAAGACCTTTATTCTATGTACATCAAAATATGCATGTATATAGCAAAATGTCACATAGAACAAAATACTAACAAAAAGGCATAAATAGCATGGCATAGAAAACAGTCAAGTTCTAAATTAACCTGCAAACATGATAAAAAGTAGAAGAGAAGGGCTGGGTATGGTATAAGGTCAGGCATGAATGAAAACGTATGTGGAGATCACTGTTTGTAGTGACCCGTGAATAGCAGTTTATCATTCATGCCTGACGGAGCCACACAATTCAGATTAATTATCCAGCAAGACTCAAGGCATAATAGAGGTAAGGACACATTGCACCCTCTTATTTTTCTGAGAACAAGGTCAAGTCCAGTAATTATAGTGTCAAAAATCCAACAGTTGTGTGCTTGAAGGTAGTACTCTGCAACTGTTGATAGAGTCTTGCCCTGTTTACAGTGTTTTTCGGCATGTGAAATATTCGAAAAGTGCTACTGGATGCGTTTCCGTAACTCTTGAGTGGTCTGTCCCACATATGTCTTCTTACATGGGCATGTAAGCGCATAAACAACATTAGTCGTGCAGCAGTTCATGTAATGCTTCAATTGGTATTCCTTCTGATTCGTGTGATTGAAAAAAATGGAGGATGCTGAGATGAATTGGCATATAGAATAATTGCTACAAGGAAAATAACCCTTGATATGGTAGTAAAACCTGTACCTACAGTAAATTGGCGGATGGGCGTTTGAAGTGGCTTCTACTCACATGGTCTTTCAGATTTTTGGGTCTTCTAGCCGTCAAAAGAGGCCTGGTGGAGACAATATTTTTAAACTTGTAAATGTCCCCCCTACTGATTGTAAAAGGTAGCTACCAGCCGCACTCCACCATCAGCTTCTTGTTTCCTATTCTTTTGTATCAACAGTGACTAGGGGTCCTCCGTGTTTGCTCGATGAAATGCTCTACCAATTACCTTCTTCAGATAGCCCCTGACGTGAAATCGTTCTGAAAGTGCTTTTACCTGTAATAGGAAGTAAGAATTATGGCTGCAGTTTCTTTTGACACATAGATATTGGCCTATAGGGATCCCATTCCTGAGATGCCTAGGATGAAAATTCCCATAATGAAGAAGGCTATTGGTGGAAGTGGCCTTATGAAATAGATCTGTCACAATGCATTGCTCACAGATCTCCAGTCTCAAATCCAAAAAATTCATGGAGGTAGCCGAAATCTGCAAGGTTAGATGAATATTAAGGATATTTGAATTCTGTTCCGAAATGAACTTCAAGCAATCCTCCTACGATCCTGTTCACAAAACCAATATCATCTATGTACCAGAACCAACCATAGATGTGCCCCCGGAACCAATGCAAGGTATACACTTGCGCGTCCTCCCACCAATCCAAAAAAAGATTGGCGAAAGAATGCAATGTGCACCCATCGCGGTTCCAGAGACCTGTCTGTAGATGGCCCAGTCAAAGGCAAAATAATTCTGCTTTAATTTAAAAGAGAGCAGATAAAATAAGAAGGTGCAGTGTGGTGCAATACCTTCATGTTGTTCTTGAAGAAATGTGGCGACAATGCTCAGTCTGATCTCATGGCCGATACAAGTGTATAGTGACTCCACATGCAATGATACTAATAAACTATCCTGAGGGACGGTGACATCTTCCAAGGTCCTTAGTAGATGTTGAGTATTCCGTTTATATGACCGAAGAATGATCACAAGTGGCTGAAGGTAGAAGTCCATATAATCACAAGGTTTTTCATTCAACCCCCAATCCCTGCAAGAATGAGCCTACCTGGAGAGTTCGTGAGTGACTTGTGCACCTTCGGCAACAGATAAAAGGTGGAAACATTGGATTAGAGGTCATCAAATTGTCTCTTTCCTTATTAATGACACCACCCGTGAAAGCGTTCTGGACAATCAGATTTAGCTTTTTCTGAAAAATAAATGTAGGGTCTGATGGTGGTAAAGGATGTATCTTGTAATTGTCTCCTAGCCTTTGCAATATATAGATCCACGGGACATAGTATAACCTTCCTTAATCGCAAAAGACCGATTGTTTTTAAGAGACAAAATTGCGCCCCTCTATTCTTTAGTAAAATTCTCCTGTGTCCTGTACTGGACTTTAAAGGGAACCTGTCAGCAGAAATTTTGCAATAAACCTAAAAGATTCTCCCTCTGCAGCTCCTGGGCTGCATTCTAGAAAGGTTCCTGTTGTTTTTGTGCCCCCTTTGAGACCAAAATAAAGACTTTATAAAGTCTTACCTTTTTGTATGCAAATCTTTTTTTATGTACACAGGGGCGGGCTCTCTTGCATCCGTTAGTCGCCCTCCTGCCGCTTTACGCCGTCCCCCATCACTCATTTTTATAACTGAGGACGCCGCTCAGTGCTCCTGAGGTCTCGCGTATGCGCCATGCCACTTTCGCGGGACTTAGCACTGTGCACTGTGCACAGTGTGACCACTGGTGATGTGATTGCGCAGGCGTGAGATTATGGGCGGCGCTGTGATTGTCATCAGCAAGTACCCGCCCATAATCTCATGCCCGCGCTTTCTCCTCTGCCTCCACCGTTCTGCGCAAGCGCTGGCCAGATGAACCCACGTCACCTTTTACCCATCTTTCCCTGGAGCAGGAAATAGATGGGAGGAGCGGAGCAGCATGACGGTGGAGGCAGAGTGAAAAGCGCGGGCACGAGATTATGGGCGGGTACTTGCTGATGACAATCACAGCGCCGCCCGTATTCTCACGCCTGAGCAATCACGTCACCAGCAGTCACACGTCACAGTGCTCACTCCCGCGAGAGTGGCACTGGGCATGCGCGGGGACCTCTGGACCACTGGGCGGCGTCCTCAGGTATGGAAATGAGCGATGGGGGACGGCGTAAAATGGCAGGAGGGCGTCTAACGGACGCAAGAGAGCCCGCCCCCGTGTACAAAAAAAAGATTAGCATACAAAAAGGTAAGACTTTATAAAGTATTTATTTTGGGCTCAAAGGGGGCACAATAACAAAAGGAACCTTGCTAGAATGCAGCCCAGGAGCTGCAGAGGGGGAATCTTTTAGGTTTATTGCAACATTTCTGCTGACAGGTTCCCTTTAAGACTTTGAATATCGTGAACCACAGTGTTAAAAAAGGTTGCAGATATTGCTAGGGAAGGAGTATGTTGTGACAGAAGCCTTAAGGTAAAGGGTCTCTTATCTGTGGGGTCCTCATTTTCATGTAAGAGATCCAACAAATCCTGGAAGGCACGTTGTTCCAATTCTGGAAGGTTAGTGACAACCTTAGGGTCGTGATAAAGAAACTTAAAAATTACATTTTACAAAAAGGTAAACGTCTTTGATGAGGGTAAACTTATCAATAGTTTCCATAGGAGAGAAGGATAAACCCCTCTCCAACACTGATTATTCAGCATTAGTAAGTACGTAGTTAGATTAACAATACGTTAAGTTAGTCTCACCCTCTAGTTCAGTTCTGGTGCATCGGAACTCTGTTTCTGAACCTGGTCTGAATATAGAATGGAATTCTTGACTTCGGGGTTCTTTTATTGTTCTTTGAACGGCCCCCACGCCTTGTCCTCCTTCTGGATCGCTGGTGTTCATTGACAAAAAAATCACTAGATGTAGTTTTTCCAAGGTTAGTAGATTGGTTCATGCTAGTAGTACGGGTTTTTATCCTTCTATTTAAGACTCAAAAGCCTGTTTATCTTTGAGAATTTTTTTCTTTTTGCCTGCCATGATTTCTCTTTTAAACCTATTGTTATCATCTTTCAATTTAGTACAGAAAGGCTGAACCTGAGTTAATTGATCAAAACTATTAATTTGTTGTTCTACTGATTTGATCTGGTCCTTAATTTGTAACAATAAGGTTTTGTCATGACTAACCAGCATGTCTAATATGATCCGTGAGCATTGTAAAAGCCCCTTCTCCGATACTCCCTTAAACTGCCGATCTACCTCTCAGGCCGGGAATATCTGAACCTTAAGCCCATGTGGTATAATACCAACTTTCCAGTAATCCTCTATATTTGAAAATTCCTTGACATGCCAAATCAGCGAAACCCCCCACAAGTGAACCAATTTTGGAAACTACTCTCAAGGAATTCATCTAGGGGTATAATGAGCATTTTAACCTTCAGGGGATTCACAGAATTGTATAACATTGGGTTGTGAATGTAAAAAATTACAATTTCTTCCACTAAAATTTTGCTTTGGCCCCAAAGTTTTAATTTTCAAAAAAAGGGTAACAGGAGAAAATGGACCATAAAATTTGTTACACAAATTCTCCTGAGTTCACCAATATTCCATATGTGGTCGAAAACTACTTTTTAGGCTCAGTGTAATGCTCAGAAGGGAAGGAGCACCATATTGGAGTTCAGATTTAGTTGGAATATTTTGGGGGTGCCATATCACATTGCCAGAGCTCCTGACATCCTAGAAAAGCATATCCACCATAAGTGGAATCATTTTACAAAGTACACTCCTCAATGATATCATCTAAGGCTACAGTGAGCATATTGATATAGGAGGTGGTAGTGTGATGCCCTGGCCTATCAGGTCATCACAAGGGTGCCGTGCAATCTGCCCTTCTGCATGGTACCCGCTCCTCCTTGGTTATGGGTCCTGTCCCTTTGGTGTTGCTAAGAACAGGTGTACACAAATCCTGAGGAACACACTGCACCACACCCACCAGACACCCATTTGGTGGCTTGAGGGGAATAGGGCCACCCAGATGGGGAATGGTAGAAGGAGGGCCAGAAGTGTCAGAGTAGTCGGAGAGTGCCAGTGAGCTGTGACAGAACAAGGTCACGCTGCGGAGCTGGGCTCCTGTACCTGTCCCAGGTGCCAGATGTTGGCCTGGCCTGGAAGGAGCTGGAACCCCGGTCGCAGGGAGTAGTGACAGGGGGCACGGTACTGCCATGGAGGGCAGACCGGCGGCCTTGTGCTACAACCGGGCAGGGGCCAGGGCATGGCGGGGTACGTGGACCCTAGGCTGGGAAGGAGCTTTATACAGCCCAATAATTCACCCGACGAGGACGGAATCTTCACGAACCGTTCTCCACCCGCTCCAAAATCGGGGTACTAGCACAACAAGGGGGATAGGACTTCCCAAATCCGTCCAGAAAATGCCAAGCGTGAACCCTGAGAACAGGCTCAGCCTGCTAGCCACGCAGGTGAGCGGGACCCGAGTAGTTTCAGGTGAAAGGGATCCACACAGAGGAAACACAGTGCCAAGGGACAAGGCTTCAGACCAACCAGCAACGCCAAAAGGGCACGGACCCAGCGTTCTCACCCAAAGGTTGCAAGGAATTCAGGACTTTGGTTTACCCGGTATCAGTGTCAGCATCTCTGGACTGTGTGAGTACATTGTGCCCCTCTACTCCCCATGGGTCCCCAGCCATCCATCACCGAGCCCCGGGACACCATCCCCTTGCCCACGGAGGGGTTAACATCACAATCTGCTATTCCATCGCTCCCGGGCGCTCTTCCCCAAACGCAGCAGCAGTGGTATCCCTCCTTACCACGACCCATGGGTGGCATCACGAACACTATCCAATCCTTTCACCCCCTTTTGTAAATATCTTTTCCACCTTTTTCATTTCGAGCGGCCGCGCGATCCCGCCCCGGGTCCGGAGACCCCTCGAGCCACTGCGGATCCAGATCCGAGCAGCCCGTCGGCTGTCACGGGGCGGCACACCTTAAATATCTTGGCGTCACGAACAGGACGCGAGCAGGACCCACTAACCTGGGTGACGTGCGCCTTGAAAAGTGAAGTCCGGGAGTCCAAATCCTTCTTCCCACAACGTCCGCAATTTTTCCGCTGTTTTCGCGCCAAAAACGCCATCTTCCTCGCAAAGCATGTGAAGCCGAAGCCCCGCCCTTCATCCTCAGCCTGAAACAGGAACCGGAAGTTCCCAGAGGGCCACAGCGCGCAAAAGAGTACTGGGAGTAAAACGAGGGGGCATGCCTGAATGTAGCGAGAGCGGAAGAGAAGCAGGGACGCCAGGACTCTGCCATACTGTTCCTGGACAACGCAGAGGCAAGATGGCGGAGCGGAGCTGGTCACCGGAACGTGCTGTTCCCGGGACCGCGACTTGGATTGAAGAGGAGACCAAGCAGCTGTGCAGGAGAATGCGGACGCAGTTCCTGTTCATACTGAATCACTGGAGGGAAGAGATGAGGAGCCTGGCGGTGGCGGTGCGAGCCCGTGAGATTGAAATCCCACGTGAAGAAAGGGTAAGCGGTTACCTAGTCCCTGTTGATTACCTTAATCCGGCCATGGCGGCTGAGAGATCCGGTCCGCCCGCGCTTGCGGCAACCACTTCACCGTCACCTACCCTTTCCTTGGTGGACGCCGAGCTGCCATCACCCATCCCGGCAGCGGAACCTGCAGCATTTTCATATGAAGCTCCAGCAGTAGCCCCGATGTCTACTGTTATCCCAGTCACGTCAGCGGTCTCTCGGAGCCCGGCCAGATCAGACCCGGCCGCATCACCGGGCCCATCCTCAGAGGCGGAGCACCCAAGCCCTGCAACACCGGCTGCGGTTTTCTTGCCTACAGTAGCGGGAGTGGTACCTTCCAGTCCACCGGTTCCACTACCGCGCGGCATCCCGACGGCTGTCAAGGCCGCAGAAATTTACCTGCCACCAGTGCTGGAGGCTGAAATACAGCCTAGCATTGATCCCCGTGCTGGAGAAGTGCACAGGCGGCGACTATTACGGCTTCATACGGCCGCGCCTCGAGCCACTGCGGATCTGGATCCGAGCAGCTCGTCGGCTGTCGCAGGGCGGCACAGTAGCTTTTCCCCACTCCTACGGCATTTACATATCTGATGTGTCTTGTACTGAATGTACTATAATATGGTTGTGTTTTGTAAACCGAATGTCTAAAGTGCTGCTGCTGCTGGAGTATGATGACTGGTAAGCAGTGCAGCGGTCGGCGCCATCTAGCGATCGAGAATTAATGTGTTTTATTTTATACTATGTTTTACTGCATAATGTGGATTTTATAGTAATTGTATTGTATAATGTATATTAATTAAGTATAGTAGTGTCAGGTGCTTCCTGAGTACCAAAAGAACTGAGAGCAAAGGTGGGAGGAGAGAATGATGGCCAGGAGGGTTGGCTGTAGCGACAGACAAGAGAGAGATCGGTTCTGCAGCGGAGTTCCTGGAGTGTAGACAGTGTTTTCTAACTTGGGCCCGTCGGGGAAGCCGGAGATATCCTCCAATTGTCTGGAAAAAAAATGGCTGACCTCGGAATGAGCATAGAAGAGTCCAGGGACTAGACGAACGTGCCCGAGAGAGGGGCTGGAAGTCGGCTTAGTCAGTGAATGGACACGGGTGCCCGCGGAGAGAAGAACAAGGGGGAAGTGAAGGCTTAAGCCTGGCAGCTGGAAGACTAGGTGCCAGACATGGGGTATGCCACACAGTTTGTTGAACAATTTTTCCTGAGTGCGCATATACACTCCATGTTATCGTGAACTATTTTTGAGGTACAGTGCAAAGCTGAGAAAGAAAGGAGCACCAAATTGGACTTAAGAATTTGCTCGAATGGTTTGGATGCGCAATGTCACATTGTCAAAGCCCCTGAGGTATTGGCATAGCAGAAATACCCCACTAGTAACTCCATTTTACAAACTGCACTCCTCAGTGAAATCAGCTAGCGGTGCAGTGAGCATATTGACCACACAGGTGTGTCATAAAAATGTTATACTATTAGGCAGTGAAGAAAGAATAATTACATTCTTACCACTAAAATTATGTTTTAACCCCAGATTTCCAATTGTCACAGGTGCAATAGGTAAAAAAGTCACATAATGTGTTACACAATTTCTACTAAGCGTGGCAATGCCTCAAATGTGATTGTACAGTACTGTTTAGCCACACCATAGGACTCGGGAAGAAAGCAGTGCCATTTGACTTATGGAGATAGATTTTCCTAGAATAATTTGTGGACTCCAATTGAAGGGCCCCTAAGCACCAGAACAGCAAAAAAAAACCTCAAGTGACAACATTTTGAAAATGACACTTTTCTTGGAATTCATCTACAGCCTCTTTCACACGTCCATGTAAAACCACACATGTTTTGCATGGACATGTTAAAGGTGCGTATAGCCTTCCGTGTGCAGTGATTGTGGCACATAAGTGTTCTCCGTGTGCTATCCATGATAATACACGGAAAACAGGAACTTTATGCTTAAATGTCCCTGGCGCTGCTGTCCATGGTGCTGATGTCTTCTGCTCTGTGGTATCCGGCCCTGCTGACTCCCCGCTGCTGCTTCCGGTCCTCGGTGCAGTGAAAATGTGAAGCACAATGAGCAGGGGTCGGAAGCAAGTGACAGCAGCGGCAGAGATAGCAGTGCTGGAGAATTTCATCAAGCAGTGAGTGTAGAAATTCATTGTATTTCACAGAAACATGGTTTTCTCCGGTACGTGTCACACTGATGTCACACGGATCACATCCGTGTGGTCCGTGTGACACCCATGCTGCCGAAGAAAAACGGACATGCCTACGTGTGGAGCACACGAACACACGTATGCTCGATATGGACACACAGTCCATGTGAAAACACGCATATGTGTGCAAACCCATTGATTTTAAGGGGACTACGTGTGCCTATGTCTCCGGTATGTGAAAACAGACGTCACATGTACCGGAGACACAGATGTGTGAAGGTAGCGTATGGGTGTACTGACGATTTTGTCTCTGGAAAACACCCATGGAGTCAAACATAGTGAATGTTGCTGAATTAAAAATTGCACATAAGCACTTTTATTACTCAGTACATTATAGTGCCCGTACATTGTGCCCAGCTCATGCTTGTGGAGACACAGATCTCGTACATTAAGCGGGCTCTTCTCACTAAAACAATGCCAAACATATGGACGTTTACTGTGGTTTAGACACATGGTGGTGCTCTGAAGGAAGGGGGGCATTTGGATTTGGAAGTGCAGGTTTTACTGGATTTCTTTTTTCTGGGGGGAGCGATATTTTTTTTTCGGATCATTAATGCTACCAGTTACCAGTATTTCAATATTTCCATTACCAGATGATGGACCTGAATGGGGACTTGTTTTTTTGTGAGTTGAGTTAAGTGTTGTTTTATGGTAATTTGGGGTACAGAACATTTTTGGATCAGTTCACAGTTATCCTATGCGCTATACTGAGCACATACATTAGCATTTATAGGAAAGTGTGGTGATAGTAGTGACATGATAATGCAGAGTAATTTAAGAATGTAAATTATAATGTAAAAATGAAGATGTTGCCATCTAGTGGCCAGTTTAGTTGTTGTAGAAACAGATGACAGAGGTATAAGGCTGCTTTCACACATCCTATTTTTGCCGTGCGGCACAATACTGCGCTGTGCAGAAAAAACGCAACCTTTTTTTTTGCCGCCGAATCCGTTTTTTCCCCGCATAGACTTGCATTAGCGCCGTATTGTTCCACATGGCCTTCCGTTGCATCCGGTTTTTGCCGGATGCGGCATATTTAGCCCATGTGGCGGCCGGATGGAACGTTGCCTGGCACGTTTTTTTGTGCGGCGAAAAAACTGCATGGCGCCGAATGCGGTTTTTTGTACTGCGCATGCTCAGTATTAAGCCGCATCCGTCAAAAACCGGACGGGCCGCATGGAAAAACTTATGCAACGGATCCGTTTTTTTCGCCGCATCCGTTGCATAGTTTTTTGAGCCGGATTGTGCCGCTCAGCACAAACCGGATGTGTGAAAGCAGCCTAAGAAAGAATTAAGCTGTGGGATTATCCAACAGTGCAGGAGCCAGTTCTTGTGGCTAAAGGAGAGACTCCATCTTAGGGTCAGTCAAAGCTAAGCCCAATGAGAGATAATGTGTGGCCAGGTGTGTCCTGTTAGGGTTGGGCAGGACTCTGAAACTTCCCTGCATGAAAACTTCTGCAAGTCTGGAGCATAAGGCTCAGGGCTTGTGTTAGGAGGTCACCTGAAAGCCCCCTTCCGTATAGGGGAAGTGAGACAAGGAGTTGATGGGGGAAGAGTAATGGAGCCTGATGCTGAGAGAGTGAAAGCAGGGCAGTGCTAGTGAAGACACTGACTTGTGCGATACAGAGTCAGACCACTTCTCTTTGGACAGACACTCCTGAGACCTCTGGGGCAAGAGGCTCAAGTAGGGTGGCCTAAGTGAGGCACCTGAACCCACTCCCAGGAAGAGTACAGTCGTGGAGCTGTGGGTGTGTGAGAGAAGGGACTCTGGAGGTATTGCAAATCTAGAGCTGAGAGCATTGGCAACTGGTAGTAGACATTACTGCAGCAGCAGTCTAGGAGAAAGAGAACAGCCTTGAAGTGTACTGTAAGTTGGAACTGAACTATTGAAGTGAACGTGCCCGCTGTGATGTGTATCCAGTGAACCACAATGTTTTCATTAAGTAAACTTCTTTTGTATAAAACAAACAATTCCCATGTGGTGGACTTTCTAAGATGGAGGAAATTAGAGGCAGCAGATAGCAAGTGTATGCAAAGCATCCCAAACATTAAATTGTGAAAACGTATTTTCTGTAGCATGCCAGGGCATGATACTACAGTTAAACCTTGCCCACGACTACCATCCTCCGGCACCCTACAAGTTTCCATCCACATTTCCGAAATATGTGATTCAGGTGAAACCCTTGATGGATCCATTGACTATAGTGAGGTAATAGAGCTACTCTCAACACCGTTTGGCCTCTGTTCCCCAGTGTCATTCTTTTTAAAGGTGCAAAAAACTGTTGTTGGCCTAAAAAGATGCTTAAAAAGATGGACACCGCTCAACCACGGCTAGAAAGGAGTTCAAAGTGACTCTATGCCTCATTACACTGAATTTTCCATTGGGAATGTTGTCTGAATAACATTTTCAGATTTACACGTAATTCCCAGTGTAAGTGTTCAGCATAAAGCACAGGATAAAGGTGAGTCTAACCTTAGTACTATATTTGGGAGGTAGAATAAACAAATCCGAAGCTTTACTACAATTGTTTACCCTGTTCACCTTGCGGGGTGATATATAAGGGCTCTTTCAGATGTTTGTGCAATTTGATCCATGCACAGACCAGAATACATAGACTGGCTGCGGCACTCCTGACCAGAGCGTGACAGCTTCATATATTTCTATAAGGCTGCACTCTCGGGTCAGGAGACAACTAGCCTGTCTATTGCATTACAGTGTGTGCACAGACTGGCCATAGGTCTCCTATGCCGAGCTTGACAGCCTCATAGAAATATATGAAGCTGTCACGCCTTGGTTGGGAGAGTCATGGCCAGTGCGTGCATTCCAGTCTGTGCACGGGCCATATTGCACAACCATCTCTATACAATCCTAAGTGATAGGGTGGCTTGACTTTTCAGGTCAGTACGATTACAGCTATACCAGATTTATATAGTTTGTTAGGTTTGGCTATAGTTTTTTTTCTTTTTCTACAACAGAGCCATGTAACGGGATGAGTTGGAGTTTTTACTGCTACTATTTTGGACCAAATAATATTTTAGGATCACTATGTATTCCACTTTTTGTGAGGCAGAATCAAGAAGTAACAAATTCAGGAATTGTTTCTTTTTTTTTTTTTTTTTTTTTACCCCCTTCGCCGTGTCATAAAAATTATGACAGCTTTATTTTCCGGGTCAGTACAATTACAGAGGTACCACAGTTATATTGCTTTTTTATGTTTTCCCCTTATTACCATAAAACAATTTTATAGAAAAAAAAAATGTTTTTGCATTGTTGTATTGTGAGAGCTATAGCTTTTTTATTTGTTTGCTGATGGAGCTGTATGGCTGCTAGTTTAATGTTGGACAAGATGACCTTTTAGTCCACTTTTTTGTCAGCTATATGATAAAAATACAGTTTTTGCTACTTTTTTTATTTTTATTTTTTTACGGTGTTCAGAAATTTGGTTTTCACAAATACCTTTTGAGTCTAATCACTACTGCATGAACAGCTCTCACATAACATCTGTTTTGCGCTAACTTAGTATTTTATCCCTTTATCCTATCCATTATTATCGCTTTTTTATATTTAATATATTTATTTGCATATTTCCTCACTGTGTGTAGTCTCACATTTGCTTGATACAGTATACATACATACATATACATTTACAAATCTCACATTTGTAGTCTTACGACTCACATTTGCTTGATATATTTTGTGTTTGGCTCAACTACCTATTCCTAATTTAACTACACCATGTGCAGAATTATTAGGCAAGTTGTATTTTAGAGGATTTTTGTTTTATTATTGATCAACAACTATGTTCTCAATCAACCCAAAAGACTCATATATATATATCAAAGCTTAATATTTTTGAAAGTTGGAGTGGAGTTTTTTTAGATTTGGCTATCTTAGGAGGATATCTGTTTTTGCAGGTAAATAGTACTGTGCAGAATTATTAGGCAACTTAATAAAAAACAAATATATTTCCATCTCACTTGTTTATTTTCAGCAGGTAAACCAATATAACTGCACAAAATTTAGAAATAAACATTTCTGACATGTAAAAACAAAACCCCAAAAAATTAGTGACCAATATAGCTACCTTTCTTTATGACACTCAACAGCCTTCCATCCATAGATTCTGTCAGTTGCTTGATCTGTTTACGATCAAAATTGCATGCAGCAGCCACCACAACCTCCTAGACACTGGTTCGAGAGGTGTACTGTTTTCCCTCCCTGTAGATCTCACATTTTATTAGAGACCACAGGTTCTCTATGGGGTTCATATCAGGTGAACAAGGGGGCTATGTCATTATTTTTTCATCTTTTAGACCTTTACTGGACAGCCACGCTGTGGAGTAGTTGGATGCATGTGATGGAGCATTGTCCTGCATGAAAATCAAGTTTTTATTGAACGATACCGACTTCTTCCTGTACCACTGCTTGAAGAAGTTGTCTTCCAGAAACTGGCAGTAGGTCTGGGAGTTGAGCTTCACTCTATCCTCAACCCGAAAAGGTCCCACAAGTTCATCTTTGATGATACCAGTCCATACCAGTACCCCACCTCCAGCTTGCTGGCATCTGAGTTGGAGTGGAGCTCTCTGCCCTTTGCTGATCCAGCCTCTGGCCCATCCATCTGGCCCATCAAGAGTCACTCTCATTTCATCAGTCCATAAAACCTATGAAAAATCAGTCTTAAGATAAGATATTTCTTGGCCCAGTCTTGATGTTTTATCTTATGTTTCTTGTTCAAAGGTGGTTGTTTTTCAGCCTTCCTTACCTTGGCCATGTCCCTGAGTATGACACAGCTTGTGCTTTTTGATACTCCAGTAATGTTGTAGCTCTGAAATATGGCCAAACTGGTGGCAAATGGCATCTTGGCAACTTCACGCTTGATTTTCCTCAATTCATGGGCTGTTATTTTGCGCCTTTTTTGCCCAACACGCTTCTTGCGACCCTGTTGGCTATTTACCATGAAACGCTTGATTGTTTGGTGATCACGATTCAAAAGTTTGGCAATTTCAAGATTGCTGTATCCCTCTGTAAGACATCTCCCAATTTTGGACTTTTCAGAGCACGTCAAATCTCTCTTCTGACCCATTTTGCCAAAGGAAAGGAAGTTGCCTAATAATTAAGCACACCATATATAGAGGGTGTTGATATCATTACACCACACCTCTCCTCATTACAGAGATGCACATCACCTCATTTACTTAATTGGTAGTTGGCTCTCAAGCCTATACAGCTTGGAGTAGGACAACATGTATAAAAATTATTATTTGATCAAAATACTCATTTGCCTAATAATTCTGCACACAATGTCACTTTAATTTTTTCTACATTCTATATTTTCTTTGTTGGTACAAATACACAATTGATTTATATTCTTTTCCTCACTTGCTGCAATCCCTTCTCAAATTATTGGTTATAATCTAGGTTCCCTATCTCATCATTGATGGGCTTTCATGCCAACGCGTCGCTGAGTGCCCTGTGGCTCTTGCCTCCACTTCCCACACCAGGAAGTGGTGATGACATAGCGTGACACATAGTGCAAATACAGAACTGCACTCACTGACTGGAACATACAAGGGTACATTTGATTGGACCACAGGTCTTTAAAAATCTCCCAGTTTGCAACCAAAAACATGCCCCTTCTGAAAAAGCTACTCCAGCGAAACGCGTATAAGGGGTCCATTGGTAAAAACGTTCTTTGTTCACATCTCCTTCATGCTTCTGATGTATGTCTGCTGCTAATGGATTCATCCATGCTGTCTACTTATAGACTTTGTGTTTGCATATTATCTATTTATTGATGTAGTTCAAATGCATTCCTAGTCATATTCTCATAAGGAAATACTATTTTAGCACGCATAGTTTTTGACTGATATCTCCATACTTCATTTCAACTGTACATAACATTTGCACTTTGTTCTCATTTATTACCCTGCTTAATCACACTGAGGAGAACATTAGTTCTTCTAGTGCACAGAGGTATCTGCCTTCAGTGATAGTTGCTTTTTCTGCATACACGCTTGCATTTTGAAAGCATTCATTCTTACTTTGTGCAGCATACGTTGGTGTTTTTATTCATACACATTATGTATTGCATCTTTAGCATAATTCTTAATTTACTATACCTTGCTCTTGTATGACTGTATCAGGCTATGTTCAGGGGGTATTGCCATATTTTACGTTATATAAGCTTGACCACAAAAGGGCACAGTTTGGTTTACATGAAAAGGAGATATGATATGCATTAAAAAAAACCCATTGGAATTTTTCATGTCTCTTTATTTTTAGCATGTTTTTAATATTGTGATTAATAAAAGTATTTAATTCAAGTTATTTATTTGAAAGAGTCTTTTCTCCATACTCTACTTGACATTTTTTTTGACGCCTAATAAAGAATCTGGATTTACTTGGGCTTTAGTGTGTCAGTTTTACAGATCGGATGTTCCTGATGCAGCAATACCGAAAGAATTGACATACTGCAGCTTTGTGGTCACCAAAAAGACGCAGACAAAAAAAAGCTGTAACATGGGGACAGGAAAACTGAAATCTCATAGACTTTGCTGGGGTAGGAAATGCATGCAGTTTTGGGACCAAAACTGCACCCAAAAAATGCACAAAAATGCAGCAAAAAAAAAAATGCAGCATGTGCACAAGGCCTTATAAAAAAATACAATAATTAGAGCAAAAAAGACAACCCTGTTTGTGAGAGCTTACAATCTACGACGTAACTAACGAGCATTTTATGGAACGTCAATCATTGGCCTATTTGGGTCTCTGCCCACACACAGCCAGCCATAAACAGAGCATTTCCGGCGGGAGGCTGTTTTTTTTGTGTCACACTATATGTGAGAACATTTTTTATCCCCCGGGAGAGCCATTCAGAGACTGCGACTGACTCCTGGGGTGCCTGCACACATCAGGCAGTGAAGCAAGCCTGTGTGTTGTGGTCAGTGTTTCATGGACTAAATTTTCGAGCACCCACAATACTCGGCTGAACTCCGCGAGTACCCAAGCATCCCGATGCTCGTTCAAGTAATGCACAGTGACGGCACGCTCGTTCATCACTAATTATGACAACTTAACGGCTCAACTCAGCGAATTATATGTCTTTTGTCCATACAAACAAATCCAACTAACGACTAATCACTGAAGGAAGATGAGTGGAACTTTTGAAAGTTGGCTGAAATTTACTCCAAAATTTGTCTCATGGCAAATAAATTCACTTATATGTCAATACTTATGCCTGCTTTACACGAGTCGATCTATCGTGCGATAGCACGTTCGATCGTACCTGCCCCCGTCGTTTTTGCGTCACGGGCAAATCGCTGCCCATGGCGCACAAACTCGTTTAACCCCGTCACACGCACTTACCGGACTGTCTGAACCGTGTGAAAAGGCAACAGGACCTGCTCCCTCTGCCACACTGAGGGAGCAGGTCCTGTTGCCTTTTCACACGGTTCAGACAGTCCGGTCCCCCTTGGGCGATACCCATAACCATTTAGGAACCTGAACAGAGACCCTCACCTACTATATATACTGCAGCCTGGTTCCCTATACTAGACAGGGATTATTGCTCAGAGGACTTCCGCATGCAACACTAGAGTATACAGGAACTGGTTTCAACTAGGATAAGGACACTACTCTGTTGCACCTTATTGGATACTAGAGCAAAATATTGCTCTCCTATTTCCTTACTAGACCCTGTTACAGAGTGAGTACATAGGAAACAGTGGCTGCACCTAACTATAGAATTTGAATGAGCCGAACTAATATAGCGGCCGGGCGTATTACACATGATCCATAGCTCTAAGAATATATGGTTAATTATACTCTTGAGCTACGGTCCTTCGGTACTTGCCGCGAAGCATTTCCTAGTAACAACTCACCTGGCCTAACTACCACAGATGGTCCCTTTGATGAGGACCAAAATATGGTCGAAACGTTAAAATTGTGGACATCATATGCATGAATCTTTTTTTCAAAATAAAATAAGTATAAAAAGAAACTCTTTTGTGTCTGACTACATTGAGGTAGTGTGCCGGAGCTCTCCCCCCTTTTCAGTCTACGTATTTTCTCCTGAGCACCTATATGGTGAAGCAAGGTCTTCTCTCCCTTTTGTATATAAGCTACTGGGGGCCGGCATACAAGCTACTAGGGGCGTATACACCGTGTGCAGAATTATTAGGCAAGTTGTATTTTAAAGATTTTTTTATTATTGATCAACAACTATGTTCTCAATCAACCCAAAAGACTCATAAATTTCAAAGCTTAATATTTTTTCCAGTTGGAGTGGGTTTTTTTTAGATTTGGCTATCTTAGGAGGATCTGTTTGTGCAGGTAATTATTACTGTGCAGAATTATTAGGCAACTTAATAAAAAACAAATATATTCCCATCTCACTTCTTTATTTTCCCCATGTAAACCAATATAACTGCACAAAATTTAGAAATAAACATTTCTGACATGCAAAAACAAAACCCCAAAAAATGAGTGTCCAATATAGCCCCCTTTCTTTCTGATGACACTCAGCAGCCTACCATCCATAGATTCTGTCAGTCGCTTGATCTGTTTACGATCAACATTGCATGCAGCAGCCACCACAGCCTCCCAGACACTGTTCTGAGAGGTGTACTGTTTTCCCTCCCTGTAGATCTCACATTTTATGTTCTGAACCCACAGGTTCTCTATGGGGTTCAGATCAGTTGAACAAGGGGGCCATGTCATTATTTTTTCATCTTTTAGACCTTTACTGGCCAGCCACGCTGTGGAGTAGTTGGATACATGTGATGGAGCATTGTCCTGCATGAAAATCATGTTTTTCTTGAACGATACCGACTTTTTCCTGTACCACTGCTTGAAGAAGTTGTCTTCCAGAAACTGGCAGGAGGTCTGGGAGTTGAGCTTCACTCCATCCTCAACCCGAAAAGGTCCCACACGTTCATCTTTGATGATCCCAGCCCATACCATTGCCCACCTCCATCTTGCTGGCGTCTGAGTCAGAGTGGAGCCCTTTACTGATCCAGCCTCTGGCCTATCCATCTGACCCATCAAGAGTCACTCATTTCATCAGTCCATAAAACCTTTTAAAAATCGGTCTTAAGATATTTCTTGGCCCAGTCTTGACGTTTCATCTTATGTTTCTTGGTCAGAGGTGGTTGTTTTTCAGCCTTCCTTACCTTGGCCATGTCCCTGAGTATGGCACACCTTGTGCTTTTTGATACTCCAGTAACGTTGCAGCTCTCTAATATGGCCAAACTGGTGGCAAATGGCATCTTGGCAGCTTCACACTTGATTTTCCTCAATTCATGGGCAGTTATTCTGCGCCTTTTTTGACCAACACGCTTCTTGCGACCCTGTTGGCTATTTGCCATGAAATGCTTGATTGTTCGGTGATCACGCTTCAAAATTTTGGCAATTTCAAGACTGCTGCATCCCTCTGAAAGACATCTCACAATTTTGGACTTTTCAGAGCCCCTCAAATCTCTCTTCTGACTTATTTTGCCAAAGAAAAGGAAGTTGCCTAATAATTAAGCACCCCTTATATAGGGTGTTGATGTCATTGCACCGCACCCCTCCTCATTACAGAGATGCATCACCTGATTTACTTAATTGGTCATTGTTTCTCAAGCCTATACAGCTTGGAGTAGGATGACATGTATAAAAAGCATCATGTGATCAAAATACTCATTTGCCTAATAATTCTGCACACTGTGTATACACATTAGGAATTAATCTTTATTTTAGCCAGGATATACATTTACCAGTCCAGTAAGTAGACTATTACTGTGCTGCTGTTTTGACTGTGCCTGATGCGCCCGTTTGAGTCTCTGCCGGGTGCAGACACCGTGCTGAGCCGCCCCTGAGCAGTACAACCACCAATGGCTACCACCCGCCTGCCTGCCTCCAGAGACGCAACAGAGCAGGAGGAGCCTCTAGGACACTGCAATGTACACGACGCACCGGCGCTGAGCTTTAGACACTGACAGTCTGACACTCAGCCTGGCGGGGAATCAGGGGCTGGCTGGCAAATTTTTTCCTGGGGGTCAAGCACAAAGCAGTGGCCCCTGATAAGTGGCCTATACTTATTGGCTCTGATTCATTAAAGAGGTGGTCCAAAACTAAATTTTACTTTACTTCTAAATCTGTTATAATCCAATCTTTTTTCTAAAATACGTTAATGAAAAATTCTCTCACTCCTCTGCTTTATTGTTTTGCTAATTCCTCTATGATGACACTTTGTTTGAAAATCCCCATTGCACCCTGGGATACTCAAACGTCATTAAGGGGCAGAGACTCTGGTCAATCTGCAGCCTCTGCCCTCTTGCTGAAACAAAACATCATCAGTGACCTCCATTTCAGGGGCCAGGCTAATCCGTGTTTTATTTTGTATGCACCAGCTGTCAATTCCAGCAGATGCTCAGTAGAATCTTACCACTGTACACTATTCTTCTCAGTGCACAATGACAGTGCACTCCTTCGCCAGCTCTGTCCAGAAGTGACGTCACTTGTGGGAATGGCTCTGGTCTCTGCTTGCTCGTTCTTTACTTAGCATGTGCACTGACCGTGCGGTCTGCTGCCAGCTTGTCACTTGTAATCAGAGCCGGTGAGGGAGTGCACTGCCATTGTGCACTGAGAACAATTCTGCACAGTTACAAGATTCCACTGACTATCCGTGGTAATTGACAGCCGGCATATAATCAATAGAGCAGGGACAAGCCCAGCTCCTGAAATGGACGTCACTGATGACAATTAATTTCAGGGAGGGGGCAAAGGCTGCGACAGTGACCACAGCCTCTGCTCCCTGATCATGACTCGCTTGAGCCTCCTAGCATGCACTGGGATTTTCAAACGAAGCGACATCATAGAGGAAATATAAAAAATAAAGCAGTTAGAGAAGTGAGGCAAGGATAGGGAATTTCTCATTACAGTACTGTATATCAGAAAAATATTAAATTGCGAATTAAGATAGACAGAGATTTAGGAATAAAATTAAATTTCATTTCAGAGTTTTCTCCTGCACAACATTAAGTGCATGGTCTAACCTTTACAGTTTCAGGTCTTATCCTAAGGACAGGCCATTATCACATCTGGAGATCCATCTATCGGCCGACTATATAGCAGTATTACAGCATTGTACTATTGATGTGAATAGAACACTGGAATACCTTCAAGAACCTCTTAAAAAAGTACAAACCAGCAGCAGCCAAAGTAACAGTGCCCGACGCTTTCTGAGCACCGCACCGACTGACGCTCACTGAGTACCTCAGGGCCTGACCCTTGCTGAGCACCGCAGGCCTGACGCTCGCTCAGCACTGCAGGGCCTGACGCTCGCTCATCACTGCAGGGCCTGACGCTCGCTCAGCACCGCACGGCCTGATGCTCGCTCAGGAACGCACTGCCTGACGTTCGCTCAGCACCACACGGCCTGACGCTTGCTCAGCACCGCACGGCCTGACGCTCGTCAGCACCGCACTGCCTGACGCTCGCTCAGCACCACACTGCCTAACGCTTGCTCAGCACCGAACTGCCTGACGCTCGCTCAGCACCACAGGGCCTGACCCTTCCTGAGCACCGCAGGGCCTGACGCTCGCTCAGCACCGTACTGCCTGACGCTCGCTCAGCACCACACTGCCTAACGCTTGCTCAGCACCGAACTGCCTGACGCTCGCTCAGCACCACAGGGCCTGACCCTTCCTGAGCACCGCAGGGCCTGACGCTCGCTCAGCACCGTACTGCCTGACGCTCGCTCAGCACCGCACTGCCTGACGCTCGCTCAGCACCGCACTGCCTGACGCTCGCTCAGCACCGCACGGCCTGACGCTCGCTCAGCACTGCACGGCCTGACGCTCTCTCAGCACCCACATATCAAAACCAATAACACTAGTATAAATGCAAAATAATGCCGCCACACCATGACCAAATATTATCACCACATTGAGTCTGAATATAACCATCATCCTGTTACTGAGCAAAGCCCACTGCACCAAGACCAGTGGGATCACACTGCAAATCCCCCCACCCCAAGTCTGCAGTGTGTGAACTTGGCCTAAAGTAGTATGTCCTACTTCGTGCCTTTCACCACACATAATATAAATGTTCACATCTGTCTCCCCCATATAATGGTAACGATTATGACCCTCTTTATAGTCTTAGGATCTATAGTAAAACTCTGCACAGTACAGGGATAATACAGTGATGGCCCAGTACAAGGGAGTTTTTCTTTAGTGTTACAGGCAGACATTTGTACATTATAATGCTCAACTGCTCCTGTGCTGTGAGAAATGTTAGTGGCTCCCCTCCCTGCTGCACTTCCTGTCCTGGCTGTGTTCAGATCGTGTCCTGTGCTTTTTCTCTATGGTTCTTCTGCTTTCTGCTTCTCTTTGTGTGCTCTGCTCTGTGTTTGCTGTGCTGATCCTGCTCCTCCTGCCTTGTTGCTCTGCTAGGTTTTCTCTGGTCTCTGCTCATTATGCTCTCTGCTCCTTCATTGCTTCTTCTGCTCTGTGTTTTTCATCTTCCTATCTCCCGCGCTGTTCTGAACAAGCCCCGCCCCCTCTCCTGATTGGCTGTCCTGCCATCTCTCACAGCTCTCCATTGGAAGAAAACGCTGCCGGGGACTCCCTCCTCTTCAGCAGATGCTTCGCTGTGTGCAGTGTCTGCATATCGGTGTTGCAGCCAGCGTACAGCTATAGAACAGTGCGGGCCCCTAGCTCCCTTAATCAGCTGCTTGGTGACCTCCCCGGGGCAGCCCGCCCGTGCTGGGAATTATGAAAGTGAAAAAAGTGCATTCAGAGCGGGCAGCCGTCAGGAGCCCCTTTCAGGTCCCGGGCCCCATAGCAGTGGCGCGGCCTGCCTCTATGGATGGTACGCCACTGTCTCTACCTTCACACTTCTGGGAGCACTACAAGACCCGTGGCTTGGAGCAGGCAGTTCAGCCCGGGTTCTCTACAGCTACCAGAAATTCCAGGGTCTGCGGCGAGTGCAGGAAACACCCGCAGCTCGTTCCACATTCCATCCACGGGATTGGATGGACCCCGACCAGAAAGGACACACAGTGAGAACACTGGCGGTGACCTCCGAATTATCCGGGATCGTCTGGGGCTTATGATGGCAGATACCGGTACTCTGAGGGCAGCACTTGAACTGTGAGTAAAAAGACCTGGAACCGCAGCAGCTGACTCAGACTCTTATTGCCGGCGCCATCGCCCCGCGCTTCGGCACCAACGGCCATTACAGTCCTACAACATCCTCCCCAGGGCCCGCTCCACCTGTGGGGAGCAGAACCATCCTTGCTGCGACACAATCCGCCCTGGAGGACATCGACTGCAGCAGCGGCGAATCCCTGGCCACGTACCACAGGTGGCGTCACAAGACAACTACAACTCCCCACCTCCTCAACCTCCATCATCCCGCCATCCACCCATCCTCTTTCCTTCATCCCTTTTATTGTACACCTCAGGGCCATGAAGCCAGGCAGGGCCACCCATGACATCCTGGACCCGACATCACTGGCCCGGTGATGAGTACATTTAACCCTTGCTCCATGGGTGCTACACATACAACAAAAGACAAAATACACAAAAATGTTACACGTTTAAATCATTTTCATGGTTTAACCGTCTCCAGATAGGAACTAAATATTTTTTATATTCTAATGTAAGAGTGGTTGACTATTGCGGTCACAATTCTTCCCCTGAAGACACCAATCACTTAATTGTATTGTTATGTTGTATAATGTGAACAATGTCCTGTGCCTTTTGTGAATATTGAGTCATAAAACATTGTAATCTATTCTTGAGTAATGTACACTGAACAAAACTATAAACACTTTTCGTGAGCTCAACTCTAAGATCTATGAATTTTTCTATGTACACTAAAGGCCTTTTTCTTGAGATTATCCATCCCCCTCACAGGTGCGGCATATCAAGATGTTGATTAGACAGCATAATTATTGCACAGGTGCTCCTTAGGCTGGCCACATTAAAAGGCACTCTAAAGCTACATGCGCACGCTGCATCTTTTTGTGTTCACAAACTGCAGCCAAAACTGCATCCAAAACTGCAGCCAAAATGCAGCCAAAACTGCACCTTGTCAGAGAGAGCCTGGAAATGTCACAAAAAACGCATGTAATTTTAGGTGCGTTTTTGCTGCGTTTTTGGTACGTTTTTCACACCCTGCATTTTTGCTGCGTTTTTGTGACAAATGTTGACAAAAACGCAGGAAGAATGAACATGCTGCATTTTATTTGTCACAAACCTTTGACAAATAAAACGCTGACAAATAAACTGCAACGTGCGCATGACAAACCTGACTTCTCATAGACTTTGCTGGGAAGTCAAAAGTCAGAAAGTTCTGCTGACAAAACTGCAGCCAAAAAAGCCGCAAAAAAGCAGGAAAAAAAGCAGCGTGCGCATGTAGCCAAAATGTGCGGTTTTATTACACAACACAATGTCACAAAGGTCTCAAGATTTCTGTGCAATTGACATGCTGACTGCAGGAATGTCCACCAGAGCTGTTGCTTGTGTGCCGCCCCTGCAGAAGTCGAACTGCTCGGATCCGGGGTTGCTGTGACTTGAGGGTCTTCGGACCTGGGGGCTTGCGGCCACTTCAAATGTAAGAGGATATTTACAGGGGATGAATGTTCGTGACACCACCTGTGGGTTGCAGTAATGGGGAGTACCACCGCTGCTGATGGGATTACCGGGGCAGATGGTGTGGGGCAGCCAGGTGTCAGTCACTTCGCAGGTAGGGAAGGCCCCGGATAGTGGGGTATTTGGTGAACGGGGAGCTTGCTTGGCCTTGGGAAGCAGAGTGCAGGGGTCAGATTACTCACTGCGGTAGTCGTGGTGCTGGATCAGGTGGAATAAGCAGACACTCACACAGATGGTAAACCAAATTCTCTAGGCACGACAGTCTCTACGGGGGGAGCCAATCTAGGTCCCGCTCCCACCATTGTCACTTGGTAAGTCAAGAGCCCTGCCTCCGTGCACAAATTGATTGACAGTTGTGTCCCCTTGGCTTGAAGCTTTTGGGGCCCCGCTACCCATGTGTATGGCAGCTGTGCTCTTGGTGGCTGGCACTTGGGATTTTAGTGGATTGTGTATTTTGGAGAACCCTATTCCCCGTGTTGTGCTGATGCCTCCAATCTCTGAGTTGTTGGGGAAAGTTCATAAAGAGACTATCCTCCACTGGTTAATTACCAAGGCCCTTGAAGCGCTTCCCTGATCTAGGGTCCTGTACCCCGCCGTGCTCAGTACCGGGATGGTGGCTGGGCTTTCTGGTGCCAACAGTCCTCCTAGATTGCGTCTATTACACTCCTGTTCAGTGTTCCTAATACCGGTCCCCGAACTCCTGTGGTCCAAGACCACCGTTTGCGACTCAACCTGTCGCCTCCCTAGGAGCTCCAACTCCTCTGCTCCTCACTCTCTGAGGTCTACCTCTGTTCTCCCTCTCACTTTGAGAACTGACTCCAAACTCACTTCCTCCCTCCCACCAGTCTGCCTGACCCCTAGGTGGGCGGCCGTGCTCCAACTTGACCAACCCACTGGTATGTCTGTCCAGCCCTGGTGTGAGGTGTGGTTGGGATTTGTAGTGCGGATGTCAGTGACACTGTTGATAGGAACCTGGAACCATGGGGGGTAGGCCCTGCACCCTGGGGAACAGGATGCAGCTCCCTGTAGCACCCTGATGTAGTCAGGGGCGCTACACTTGTGAATTGAATGTTCATTTCTCTAACATAAGTAGTCTCCAAATGTGTGTCGGAGAATTTAGCATTACGTTCAACAGGGCTCAGAACCGCAGGCCACATGTAACCACATCAGCCCAGGACCGCAAAGATCAAGCATCTGCACCTCCAAGATCATCTGAAACCAGCCACTCGGTCATCTGCTGCAACAATCGGTTTGCATAACCAAAGAATTTCTGCACAAACTGTCAGAAACCATTTAAATGAAGCTCATTTGCATGATTATCATCCTTATCGGGGTCTGCACCTGACTGTAGTTCGTCATTGTAACCGCCTTGATTGGGTAACGCTCACATTCAATGGCATATGGCAAGTTAGAGAGTTGTTCTCTTCACGGATGAATCCCGATTTCACTGTACAGGGCAGTATTCAGATTGAAAATTCTTGCTTTGCAGAGCTGAATTTAAATCTCTCCAAAGACAGTATCTGAAGGGAGTTTTTATTTTACAAAAAGATCTGGATAAGATGTCAGAACGGGCAGATACTTGGCAAATGAGATTTAATGTTGATAAATGTAAAGTAATGCACCTAGGACGGAGTAATCCTATAACTGCATATACATTAAATGGAAGTAAACTCAGGACTACAGAACAGGAAAAGGACTTAAGGGATTCTGGTTACAAATAAGCTGAGCAGCAGCACTCAATGTCAAGCAGCAGCTGCAAAAGCAAACAAGATTTTAGGGTGTATAAAAAGAGAGATTAGATCCCGGGATCGCAATGTTTTGTTATCCCTCTATAAATCACTTGTAAGGCCACATCTGGAATATGGGATCTAGTTTTGGGCTCCACAATTTAAAAAGGACATTCAGAAGTTAGAGTCAGTTCAAAGGTGGCAACTAGACTACTACAAGGAATGGAAGGCCTCCCATATGATGACAGGTTGAAAAAGTTGGACTTATTTAGTTTAGAAAAAAGGCGTCTCAGAGGAGATCTCATTTATATGTATAAATACATGTGTGGTCAATATAAAGGACTGGCACATGACTTATTCCTTCCAAAGACAATACTAAGGACCAGGGGGCACTCACTGCGAGTGGAAGAAAAGCGATTACGGCAGCTAAATATGAAAGGGTTCTTTACAGTTAGAGCAGTCAGACTGTGGAATACACTACCACAAGAGGTAGTAATGGCAGATACTATAACAGCTTTTAAAAAAGGGCTGAATGATTTCTTCAGTACACACAACATTGTAGGTTATAAGTGACTTAGGGATAAAATATATAATTTATGGAGGAAGGTTGAACTAGATGGACCTAGGTCTTTTTTCAACCTAAGTAACTATGCAACTATATGTAGGTAATTAACCCCTTCACGACCGTGGGCAGTAAAATTACGTCCTATTTTAACATGACTTAACGACCAGGGACGTAATTTTACTGCCTAAACTTCATTTGATTGCCGTGGCCATAGCAACGGCTTTCAAATGATGTCCCCTGCTGTTTCTTACAGCAGGGGACTTTGCTTGACCCCAGGGGGGGTGGCATCGCCACCCCCCATAGGCGATCGATGTGATTGGCTGTTCAAATCTGAACCGCCAACCACATCGTTCGCACTAATTTCGGCAAAAATAATGCCCGAATTAGTGCGATACTGTGAGATCCTGCTATGATCCATTGTAGCAGCTACAGCAGATCATAGATGGATCTCAAACATGTCGCCCGCAGCCCCTGCAGCACTGATTGGAGCGATCGTGCTATGACGCGCAATCGCTCCAATCAGTGTGCAGTGGGGCGGTGTGATCTGCAGGTGGCCGCCCTCCCCAGGCCTGTCCTGGTCTGGGGACCCTCCCCCAACATGTCTGCAGCGTGCACTGGCTGGTACTTTTGGTACCACGCCACCGCTGCTGCCGCCGCAGACGCCGCATCTGATGTCACCGCTCCTGCTCCAATGGTAAGTATTCCGCTCCCTGCGCGCTCCCGTGAAGGCCCGTGCGCGCTCCCGTGAAGGCCCCTGCATGCTCCCGTGAAGGCCCCTGCCCGTGCCCCACCCGATCTGTCCCCCTACGCCCTGATCTGCCCCCCGGCATCCCGATCTGCTTTCCACGCGTTCTGCCTGCCTCCTCTGTCATCTCTATTCTGCTTCCAAAGTTCCTTCCTTCTGCCTTTGCTTCTCCGCCCCCTCTGCTCTCCCTCTCTGCCCCCCCTCTCCCCATCCCTCTCTGCCCCCCCCCTCGACGTCCTCTTACCTGCCTTCATGAGTCGTCCGAGGTCTTCACTGGCCCGATCACATCTGCCTCCATCGCTGGGCCATTCTGCTGATCTGTCCAACGTCATGCCTGTTGCTCGTGTAAAGCTGTCCATCTCACTGCCTTCTTGTTCCTCTGCAGTTCCTCTGGTCAGTGATCCTCTTGGTACTGTGAGTATAACTTTTTTTTTTCTTGTATCCTGTCCATTTTTACACCTCATCCATCCGTGCGTCCCGTCAAGCGCTGATCAGGGATGCAGATAACGGATCTGCATCCGTGGTCAGTTTTCAGCGGGACTTTTTTTCCCCATATCCCCGACGCTTCTTGTATCTCATCTGTCCATGCGTCCCGCCGAGCGCTGATCAGGGATGCACATAACGTATCTGCATCCGTGGTCAATTTTTGGCGTGACTTTTTTCCGTATTCGCGGTGCTTTTTGTATCGCAGCCGTCTGTGCGTCCCGCCGAGCGCTGATCAGGGATGCAAATAACAGTGACAGTTTTGTGGTGAAAAAAAAAATTGTATTCATGGCTCAACATTATCAACTTCTGTGGAGCCCCTTGAGGCTTGCTAAACATCTAGATAAACTCCTTGAGGAGTCTCGTTTCCAAAATGGGGTCACTTGTGGGGGAACTCCACTGTTTAGGCACCATAGGGGGTCTCCAAACGTGACATGGCGTCCGCTAATGATTCCAACCAATTTTGCTGTCAAATAGCGTTCCTTCTCTTCTGAGCCCCGCCATGCGCCCAAACAATTACTTTCCACCACATATGAGGTATCTGCGTACTCAGGAGAAATTGCACAATACATTTTATGGTGCATTTTTTCCTGATAGCCTTGTGGAAAAAAAAGCTACCTGGTTCAAGTGACAGTTTTGTGGTGAAAAAAAAAATTGTATTCATGGCTCAACATTATCAACTTCTGTGGAGCCCCTTGGGGCTCACTAAACATCTAGATAAACTCCTTGAGGGGTCTAGTTTCCAAAATGGTGTCACTTGTGGGGGAGCTCCACTGTTTAGACACCATAGGGGGTCTCCAAACGTGACATGGCGTCCGCTAATGATTCCAACCAATTTTGCTGTCAAATGGCGCTCCTTCTCTTCTGAGCCCCGCCATGCGCCCAAACAATTACTTTCCACCACATATGAGGAATCGTCGTACTCAGGAAAAAATGCACTATAAATTTCATGGTGAATTTTTTGCTGATACCCTTGTGAAAAAAAACTACCCAGTTGAAGCAACAGTTTTGTGGTAAAAATTTTTTTTTTCTTTTCACAGCTCAACGTTATAAACTTCTGTGAAGCCCCCAGGTGTTCAAAGTGCTCACCAAACATCTAGAAAAATTATTTGAGGGCTCTAGTTTCCAAAACGGGGTCACTTGTGGGGGAGCTCCATTGTTTAGGCACCTCAGGGGGTCTTCAAACTCGACATGGCATCCGCTAATGAGTGCAGCTAATATTGCACTTAAAAATTCAAATGGTGCTCCTTGCCTTCCGAGCACTGCCGTGTGTCCAAACATTTGATTTCCACCACATATGAGGTATCTGCGTACTCAGGAGAAAATGCACAATACATTTTATGGTGCATTTTTTCCTGATACCCTTGTGAAAAAAAAGCTACCTAGTTGAAGCAACAGTTTTGTGGTAAAAAAAAATAATTTTTCTTTTTACAGCTCAACGTTATAAACTTCTGTGAAGCCCCCAGGTGTTCAAAGTGCTCACCAAACATCTAGAAAAATTATTTGAGGGCTCTAGTTTCCAAAATGAGGTCACTTGTGGGGGAGCTCCATTGTTTAGGCACCTCAGGGGGTCTTTAAACGCGACATGGCGTCCGCTAATGAGTGCAGCTAATATTGCACTCAAAAATTCAAATGGTGCTCCTTGCCTTCCGAGCACTGCCGTGTGTCCAAACATTTGATTTCCACCACATATGAGGTATCTGCGTACTCAGGAGAAAATGCACAATACATTTTATGGTGCATTTTTTCCTGATACCCTTGTGAAAAAAAAAGCTACCTAGTTGAAGCAACAGTTTTGTGGTAAAAAAAAAAAAAAATTATTTTTACAGCTCAACATTATAAACTTCTGTGAAGCCCCCAGGTGTTCAAAGTGCTCACCAAACATCTAGAAAAATTATTTGAGGGCTCTAGTTTCCAAAATGGGGTCACTTGTGGGGGAGCTCCATTGTTTAGGCCCCTCAGGGGGTCTTCAAACCCAACATGGCGTCCGCTAATGAGTGCAGCTAATTTTGCGTTCAAAAATTCAAATGGCGCGCTTTCCCTTCCGAGCTCCGCTGTGCGCCCAAACAATTGATTTTTACCACATATGAGGTATCAGCGTACTCAGGAGAAAATGCACAATAAATTGTATGGTGCACTTTCTCTTTTCCCCCTTGTGAAAATGAAAATTTTATGGCTAAAGTAACATTTTTGTGTTAAAAAGTAAAATTTTCATTTTTTCCTTCCACATTGCTTTGGTTCCTGTGAAGCACCTAAAGGGTTAATAAACTTCTTGGATGTGGTTTTGAGTAGAGTGAGGGGTGCAGTTTTTAGAGTGGGGTCACTTTTGGGTATTTTCTGTCACCTCGGCCTCTCAAAGTCACTTCAAATGTGATGTGGTCCCTAAAAAAATATATTTTCTAAATTTTGTTGGAAAAATGAGAAATTGCTGATGACCTTTGACCCCTTCTAACTTCCTAACGAAAAAAAATTTGTTTCGAAAATTGCGCTGATGTAAAGTAGACAAGTGGGAAAGTTTATTTAGTAACTATTATGTGTGACATATCTCTCAGATTTATAGGCATAAATTTTCAAAGTTTGAAAATTGCGAAATTTTCGCAAAATTTCCTAAATTTTCACAAATAAACGCAAAAATTATCGGTTTAAATTTACCACTGACATGAAGTACAATATGTCACGAAAAAACAGTCTCAGAATCGCCGGGATCCGTTGAAGCGTTCCAGAGTTATAACCTGTCAAAGTGACACTGGTCAGAATTGCAAAAAAAGGCCCGGTCATTAGGGTGTTTTAGTGGCCGGGGGTGAAGGGGTTAAAATAAATAAATAATTGGTCTTTGTACAGTGCATTTTGTATAGTAGAAGTATAGTAAGATTAATGATTTACTATGTAGTTGTAGTGGTATTCATCATGGTGTGGAGGTATATTTAGTCTAGCAACAGTGATATGAAAACTACATATGTATGTAATATTATTTTAAGTGGTGGAAAAATGGGATATAGGAAGACCTGTCCCTTGTATTTTTTAGGATCGCTGCAAATCCCCAATTTCATCATTATTCTTTCTGAAGAAATGCCTAATTGTAACTATATCCTGGCTTTACCACTTTCACCGTTTATACAATGCTTAAAGATCCAAAGTACACCCTGAAGGCTCGCTCACTTGGTCGTAGATTCTCTCATGCCAGACAATCGGTATGATTATGCTGTCACCTGAATCAAACTCTGTTAGAGTTTGATCCGAGTGTCACTCTAGTGTGATCAGATTCTCTCACATGCGAGAAATTCGGAGCGTAAGTGGACGGATAACTTAATTTCTCCATTGTCTCCATTGTCTGTGTTCACGGTAATCAAAATACATTCGGAAAACATTTGAGTGCTGTCTAATGTTTCACACGCACCCATAGACTTGTATGGTGGTGCGTGATTCAAATACAGGAGCCACTCGCAGCGTACAGCGATTATTTTCTTATGTTGAATTGATATGGGAAAAAAATTGCAGATTTGCACCCCTTAGTATAACACAGGTCGGAGTGCTATCCGATAAAACATCGGATAAAACTCAGCTTACACTTTACAGGTGAGAGAAAGAGGATCCCACTGACCATAAGAGCTTACATTTTATAGGCAAGAGAGATAGGACTCTGCTGACGAGAAGAGCTTACACTTTCCAGGCAAGAGAGAGAGGAACCTGCTAACCATAAGAGCTTACATTTTACAGGCAAGAGAGAGAGGACTCCGCTGACGAGAAGAGCTTACACTTTCCAGGCAAGAGAGAGAGACAAAGAGAACCCTGCTGACCATAAGAGCTTAGATTTTACAGGTGAGAGAGAGGACCCCACTGACCAAAAGAGCTTACATTTTACAGACAAAGTAGAGACGTAAAAAGAATGGCGCAATAGTGACTTATCCAAGTAATAAAGATGTAAACATACAGGGAATTACCATCCTGGTTGAGCTGTGAAATCTCAACATAAGTTACACTTGCATCGAAAAGTAGACCATGAGCAAAAAACGCAGAAAATTAGTATGTTTATTTTTTAAATATTTCAAAAGTGCAAAGTAGACATTAAATTGTACAAATTACACAAAACATCATAAAAAGAGGATGGGAAATGGAGATGGTAAAATGAATTCAGGTGTAAATCAGCAGTAAGCAAAAACTAAAAGTATAGTGCTAATCAACCTCAATAATATATTAATACATATGAATAGTACATGGTCCCAAAAATTATATACCAAGTGGTAAAAAGGAGTGTTACTTAGCATAGATGTAAGATTAAGAAGGACCAGAGGCACATCCAAAAAGGTATAAAAAGTAAGCAAGGGTTGAAAAGCAAAAGTACAAGCTATACAATTAGAATGTTTAGAGCAGCATTATCGTAATCAAGGGGTAGAGAAACGGCCAACGTACGTTTCGCGCCTTTGGCGTGAAGCCAGCTGCTTCATCAGAGGAGAAAGTGAGAGCTTACACTTTACAGGTGAGAACTCCGCTAACCAAAAGAGCTTACATTTTACAGGTAAGATCGGGAGAAGACCCCACGGATAAAAGCTTGCACACTACAGCAGAGATGGAGAGAGGAACTCGCTGACCATAAAAGCTAGTACTCTACAGGAGAAAAAGACTTACATAGTGAAACTGGAGATGGAAAACATGACTCTGCCATACAAACTGTGCTCCACTGGGATCCATTGATTTCATACCACCACATCATGATGAATACCACTACCACTCGGACATGTTATATGTTCATGTAATCAATCCCTGAATCTAATAAAAAAAAGATATTCAACTGGAGGCGCATAAAGTAATAACAGTGATTTTACTTCAGGACATACAGTGCCTACTAGTAGTATTCAACCCCCTGCAGATTTAGCAGGTTTACACATTCGGAATTAACTTGGCATTGTGACATTTGGACTGTAGATCAGCCTGGAAGTGTGAAATGCACTGCAGCAAAAAAGAATGTTATTTCTTTTTTTATTTTTTTTTTAAAATTGTGAAAAGTTTATTCAGAGGGTCATTTATTATTCAACCCCTCAAACCACAAGAATTCTGTTTGGTTCCCCTAAAGTATTAAGAAGTTTTTCAGGCACAAAGAACAATGAGCTTCACATGTTTGGATTAATTATCTCTTTTTCCAGCCTTTTCTGACTAATTAAGACTCTCCCCAAACTTGTGAACAGCACTCATACTTGGTCAACATGGGAAAGACAAAGAATCATTCCAAGGCCATCAGAGACAAGATCGTGGAGGGTCACAAGGCTGGCAAGGGGTACAAAACCCTTTCCAAGGAGTTGGGCCTACCTGTCTCCACTGTTGGGAGCATCACCCGGAAGTGGAAGGCTTATGGAACTACTGTTAGCCTTCCACGGCCTAGACAGCCTTTGAAAGTTTCCACCTGTGCCAAGGCCAGGCTTGTCTGAAGAGTCAAGGCTAACCCAAGGACAACAAGGAAGGAGCTCCGGGAAGATCTCATGGCAGTGGGGACATTGGTTTCAGTCAATACCATAAGTAACGTACTCCACCGCAATGGTCTCCGTTCCAGACGAGCCCGTAAGGTACCTTTACTTTCAAAGCGTCATGTCAAGGCTCGTCTACAGTTTGCTCATGATCACTTGGAGGACTCTGAGACAGACTGGTTCAAGGTCCTCTGGTCTGATGAGACCAAGATCGAGATCTTTGGTGCCAACCACACACGTGACGTTTGGAGACTGAATGGCACTGCATACGACCCCAAGAATACCATCCCTACAGTCAAGCATGGTGGTGGTAGCATCATGCTGTGGGGCTGTTTCTCAGCCAAGGGGCCTGGCCATCTGGTCTGCATCCATGGGAAGATGGATAGCACGGCCTACCTGGAGATTTTGGCCAAGAACCTCCGCTCCTCCATTAAGGATCTTAAGATGGGCCGTCATTTCATCTTCCAACAAGACAACGACCCAAAGCACACAGCCAAGAAAACCAAGGCCTGGTTCAAGAGGGAAAAAATCAAGGTGTTGCAGTGGCCTAGTCAGTCTCCTGACCTTAACCCAATTGAAAACTTGTGGAAGGAGCTCAAGATTAAAGTCCACATGAGACACCCAAAGAACCTAGATAACTTGGAGAATATCTGCATAGAGGAGTGGACCAAGATAACTGTAAGATAAGATAATAAGATAATTATAAAAATGCTATGGAATATTATCAAAGTTCACTTACAGGGCACTGATATTACCTTTTAATCGATCGCACTTTGGAGCAGAAAGTATTCAAACAAATCTTCTGTAAAGAAGAAGCTGAAAAGGGCAAAACCGTAGAATGAGCAAGATGATGGGTGTATGTCTAGTCTTTTCTAGTTTTACTAATGTGTTGTTTTCTCATGTTTGATTTGTTAATATGTCAGTAACGGATTAGAAGTATATTTATTTCACAGAAACAGCGCAGATATTATGTACTAGTACGTCATTTTCCGGCTCCCTGACTTTGTTGCTGGCTCACACGATGAGCCTGCAACTTTAATCAGACATCATGTGCCTTAACAGGCACGGCTGAAATGGAGCAGATCCCACAGCTGTTAACAAGATAAATGCCTGACTGCAGTATTTAACATGCGTCAGAATGGGTGAATCATTTTATGCGCCCATCATATAGAATGTTATGGTTCTTAGAAGAAGGGGAGGAAAAAACGAAAACAGAAAACTGCAATATCTGAAAGGGGTTAAAGTTTTCCACTATGTTAAGCTATTTGGTTGATTTATAGATCTCAGCGCTATTTTTACCTGGAGGGTTTTGATGAGGAAAGAACCAAGTTACTGACCATTAATGAAGACAGAAACCATCTGCAAATGCTCCTCAAAATCTACTTGGGTTTTGGTTCGTAAGTGGACTCCATTCAGACTGTACTGTGATAAAGTATTGATCCTTCATCATTATTTTTTTTTTTCTTGTACGTTTTCAGTACAGCGAACCATGGAAAAATACAACCCTCTTGCAGAAATCATTCTTGCTTGGAACTTAAAGCTCACTAATTGAAATGAATTACTTATACTCCCACGCTGCTTACATCCACATTCTTTGAACCCATAATTTTATATGACCATTTACATAGCAGTGTTATTGTAAGGTTGCACTTGTTACTTAGCTTTTATCCAAACTCCTTACTCAACTTCCATGGTATCATAAAATGTACAACCTTTGTCTTAATGTAGAAGATACCATTACAATTATACAACTGTATCTAAGGGCAGTTATCAAGAATCAGCTGTAAAAATTCTTCTCGTATTTTCCACCAAAATTTCCCCTTAAACTTCACCTATTCTTTGAAAACTAGGTCACAAATATATTTAGTAAGGAAGTCCCTTCAATTATTATTCTAAAAGCATTCTAAAACTTAACAGGTTGTTCCATCACACACAATCCTTATAATTTAAAAGCTTCTATGACAAGATCCATCTTTAAAATGAACTTGTCATCAAGATTATGCATGTTAAACTAAAGGCATCATCATCATGGCACTGCTATACAGATTCAATAGATACCTTCAGTGAAGAAATCCACATCCTGATTGTTGTTTAATCCGCACTTGAAATTTGGGTGGAAGAAGCTTTTGGTGCATTGCGGCAGGTTTGTGGGTAGGGTCTTGGGCTCTGCCTTGGCCCCTCTGGCTTCCTCAGGTGTCTGCATCTTCCTTTTGTCTCCTGTGCTTGCGCAGATTGATTTCCAGGGAGGCTTCAGTAAAATGGCGTCAGTAGAGGCAAATGCGCAGATTGACCTTCAAGCAGTCTTCAGTAAAATGGTGGTGGCACATGCGCAGATTGAGATTTTGGTTTGTTATTGAGCAGAGATCTAAATCTGTACATGCACTGCCACCGGCATAATTTTACTGCAGACTGCCAGGAAATCAATCTGCACAAGCGCTGCTTACGACTAGGACGGCACCAGCAAAAAATTTAAAACAGGAAAAAGATACAGATATCAGAGGCAGGTGGAGGGGCCGGAGAAGAGTCAAGCACCCTACCCACAGACCTGTCCCAATGCACCAAAAGATTAGTAAATCCAAACTTCAAATGCTGATTAAACAACAACCTGAATTTATTTGCTGAATATATCTATTTAATCCATATAACAGGGCCATTCTGGCCATACCTTTACTCTAACATACATAATGCTGATGACAGGTTCTCTGTAAAGGGAATCTGACAAAGAATACATGGGCAGCATGTACCAGGCACTGGCGGAATGATTGCATGCATTATGCATTGCATGCATTATTGACTCTAAAATGCTTCAGAGAAAAACATACTGTACCTAAAACGTAACAGGGAACACGCAGCAATAGATACTAGTCAAAAAGTTGGGTCCCTGACATCTTGTCCCCCCCCGACTGCCTTGAGTGACAAGTTGTGAGGAGCTAGCCATGATCTAAAGACTATTGGATCAATGGATGTTGAGCAGACTTTTTGCAGCACAGAGCGCTGGTTACGTTGATGTTATTGTTGTGTTTTATTAGTGATTGTTTGGTCGTCAGTATAAGGTACACAATTTGAAGGGGAAGGGGTTGTAATTGTGTGTCATCCTAGTTGGACTTCATGGACTCTAATCTAATCAGGCATGCAGAAGGATTCATTGTCCTGCTTCTGGTGTTGGGTTGTGAGTCTTTTGCTCCTCTCTGCAGGGGCAAGGCCAGAGACTGGGCTTCTGGAATCCAGGGGGATGATCCCAGGAGAGGTAAAACAATAAGCCACAGATTTGGTTAGTGAGAAAGTTGGTGTTGTAATGTGGAGGGATGAGGAGCTGTTTCTTCTACCAGGTCTTGGTAAACTATAGAGATTGGAACTGGGTGCATGTGCTAAGGCCATGATATCTGTTATCTGGATTGAGGAACTATCCTTAGGACTATTGTTGCCAGCTGGAGCTGGATATATGTGCTATGTTTGTAGTTTCCATCATCTGCAGAAGCATAAAGACTATAATTGCTGTAAGACCATGTATTTAAAAAATAAAACCTGTTGCACAGTTAAGCTGCCTAGAGGATTAATAGAATCCACAACCTCAGATCTTCTCAAGTGGTGGCAGCAATTAGATCACCTATCTCTGGAAAGCTTACTGGGGAAAGTTACTGAGCGGTGACTTTGCGGAAGAGATGGCAGACTCCATATACAAGAGGTACAAGAAGGAGGAGCTGAGAGCCCTTTGCTCTAGGAGAGAGACACATTGATTGCAAGGGGAATACTGGGTGACCCTAATACAACAGCTAAGTAGGACCGAACACACACAGGAGATCAGTTCAGACATGCAGAAGGGCAGCTCCATGGAGGGACCCCATCCCAGGTCTGTCATCTAGATGGCAGAGGATCAACTGATTACCTTGAGAGTGGGCCATGAAAATAGAGCAACTGGCAGTGGTAAGCAAATAACTGGGTATGGATGTAGCAATAGTCCACCTGTCCCAGCACAGATGACAGTGGTTAATAGGAGAGAGGAGCCAAGCACTTGCCGTACTGAAAAATTGTGGGAGGGGTGTGAGGAGCTGGCCACGGATTAAAGACTATTGCACCAATGTATTGAAGTGGACTTTTTACACAGCATGGAGTGCCAGTTACAGCAATCTTATTGTTGTGTTTTATTAGAGAGTGCTTGCTTGTCAGTTTAAGGTACACAATTTGAAGGGTGAAGGGGTTGAAACAGTGTGTCATCCTAGTTGACCTTGATGGGCTCTAACCTAATCAGGCCTGCAGAAGGATTCATGGTACTGCATCTGGTGTGGGGTTGTGAGTCTTTTATTCCTCTCTGCAGAGGGCTTCTCTAATACACAATCATACAGACATTGCCGGAGACTGGTCTTCTGGAACCTTCATACTTTGAATTTCATGTAGAAAATGTCTAAGGGGGTAAGTGTGAATACATGTTTGAATATGGACTTGTGAATGAGCCCTAATAGGATGGTGCTGGAATTATTAAAAGTGAAATGTGTTTGTGTTGCAAACTCTGCAGACGAGTTGTGACTAGTGATGGGCGAACCCGCAAATATCTGGAATCGGCAAGTCCAACCAGATTTTTAAAAAAAAAAAAAAACTGGTTTGGGCCCAGAATTAATTCCAGATATCTTGCCGGATGTCAATCCCCATATAAGTCTATGGGGACCTGAATCATGCATTTTTAAATGGCAGTAGAAAGGGCTAGGAGTTGGAGTGTTAAAGAAAATGCACAAAAACATTCTTGATGCTGTTTGGTGCAGTTTTCTGCAAGGAGATGCAATTTTGTGCCAAAATCTGGTGCAGACATTTCAGTACCAAATTTGCATCGCCTGGACGAAAACCGCACTGAAGCAGCATAAAAAAATGTTTTTGTGTTTTTTTGCCAAGAGATGCAGATTTGGTGCTGAAATTTATACACCATATTTCTGTACCAAATCTGCATCTCCTGGCAAAACATCACATCATTACCGCATCAAAGCTGCATCATGTTTTAATGTGCTTTTTTTGTCAGAAGATGCAGATTTGATGCAGGAATATGGTGTATAAATTTCAGCACCAAATATGCATCACTTTACAAAAAAACCCCACTGTTATCTGCAAGGAGATGCAAGCCTATAAACTCAGTGACATCACCTGAGGTGGGGTCGTCATTGAGTTTAATGAGGTCACCTGAGGTCAGTTTATCTGTGATCACAGATGAGGTACCATGGGAACCTCCAGCTATGACTGCAGATAAACTGAGTAATGTCACCGCTCATCACTGCGACTCAGTCAGTCTCTGCCTGAAGCCCACAGTGGGTGGACATATTCTGTGCCCATGTGATTTGAATTCAGTATGTCTGTTGCAGAGCCGGAATCGTCATGGGCCCTCATGTGGATTATGTCAGAACTGGGTGTTTGGGGTTAATAAGGGGTTGAAGGAGGGTGGTTTTTTTGTACGTTATTTCAAATAAAAGGATTTTTTTCGGTATTTGCGTTTTATTTCTTTTCACTTACAGATTAGTAATGGGGGTGTCTCATAGATGCCTCCCATTATTAATCTAGGGCTTGGTAGCAGCTGTGAGCTGTCATTAACCGCTGATATTACCCAGATTGCTAACACACCAGGGCAATCGGGATGAGCCAGGTAAAATGCTGGGATTGTCGCATCTCGTGGATGCGACAACTCTGGGCAGCTGCAGGCTGCTATTTTTAGGCTGGGTGGGCTAAATAACCATGGGCCTCCCCAGCCTGAGAATGCCAGCACACAGCTATCAGCATTAATCAGAGCTGGGTATCAAAATGCGGGAGGGACCACACTCTGTTTTTTAAATTATTTATTTAAATAAATTAAAAAGTTTCATGGGGTCCCACTTTTTTGACACAGAGCAAAGATAAGCACACGGCTGGGGAATGCAGCCTGCAGTCGTATGCTTTATCTGTGCTGGGTATCAAAATATGGGGGGACCTACGCGAATTTTTAAAATGATTTATTTATTTTTACACTATACATATGCAGACAGCATGTGTGATTCCAAGCAATTAGACACGCTGTGACACAGGGTGGGAGCGTGGCCAGACTTCAACTAATCAGAGATGCCTAGATTGCCGGTGGGCGAGGGAAGCAGTACATATGCATGATAGTAATGAGCAGCCCCGGAAGTAGTGTTACAACCATGCGGGAGAATCGGTAAGTATAACAAGCATGCCATATTCCTATTTTCTTTATTTTTACTTTATTTATTTTTATTATCCGGATGGCTGAATCTAGATAGTTACCAGGGGTTTCCCTAAGAACTTTGGGCCCGGGATCAGAGCATGGGTAATAAGTATCCCGGATCCAGACTTTTATAGTCCGGGTTCGCCCATCACTAGTTATGACAAAGTGAATGACTCCAATCAGAAAAAACATTACCTATGAGTCTCTATATATAATTGTAGTGTTATCACTCATGATCTGCAGAACAATCTACCACTATATGGTCACCGGATGGTGGTAATTTTGGTCTCTTTAAAAAAAAAATAAAATGTATTATGAGTTTGGGCAGCTCAATAGCTTTGCAGAGCTAAATTTAAATCTGAAGGAGTTTGTATGTTTTGCCCATGTTTGCGTGGGTTTTCTCTGGGTATTCCGGTCACCTCTCATACTCCAAAGACATACTGATCTAGTGGTAGTGGTATTCAACATGGTGTGGTGGTGTGATTTAGGCCTAGCATAGTGGTAATTATTATTATTTATCCTTGTATAATGCATTTTTTGTAAAATAGAATGTGGGTAATATTTAGTCCACCAACAAAGTTATATGAAAACTACACATGTAGTTAATATTATTTTAAGTGGTAGGGAAAATGGGATATAGGAAGACCTGTCCCTTGTATCTTTTGGGATCTTTGCAAAATCCCCAATTTCATCACAATCTTTTAGACCCACAACACACATCCGTTTAATTTGTACGTGTGCGGTACGTATTTGCACGTACCGGAGACACGTACACACGGAGACCCATGTTATTCAATGGTAGATGGCACACACACTTAAAATCACACGGAACGTGTGACCGTGTGGTAAGTACGTGTGTGCGCTTTTCTACACGGACGACATGTCCGTTTTTGGCCGGCAGCACGCAGGCACGGACCCGCTTTAGTCTATGGGTCCGTGCCTGCACGGACCGCACACGGAGTATGTCCGTGTTCAGCACGTATCGTCCGTGTCCGTTTTTCATCACAAAATCTGAAACACTTGTTACCAATCTATCAGGTCAATAGTAGGCCATTAATTCTGGCGCCAAACATACATTTCCTGTCTCATTTGCACGCCAGACAGCAGCTGGGCACCTGTCTTCTCACTGCAGGGGAACTTTGAGCACAGAGAACAACACAGCACGTACCTGCACGTACCGCACACGGAGTATGTCCGTGTTCAGCACGTTTCGTGCGTGTGCGTTTTTACACTAGCGATCTTATTTTTGTTTTTTTTTTAAATTAAAGTCAGTATACTTACCTTTTTTTCTGCTGTTCTCAGTCATACTTACATTGGCGCTCGTTTTTTTTCTTCCCCCGGCTCATACCGCTCCCCGAAAAAAAAACACTAACAAATTGCCTTGTTCACCAATTTAATAAGCCCGAAAAAGCCCTCCATTTCCGGCGTACTCCAGGATGGTCCAACGTCGCTTCCAGCTCTGCTGCATGGACGTGACCGGAGCTGCAGAAGACACCGCCGCTCGGGTCAGCTCCACGCAGCTAATGAAGGGTATAGCACGATCAGCTGTATTCAGCGTTGGCCGCGAGTAACCTCAGTGACAGCTCAGCTGATCGCGCGGCTGTCTTCATTAGCTGCGTGGAGCTGACAGGAGCGGATGTGTCTTCTGCAGCTCCGGTCACCTTCATGCAGCACAGCTGGAAGCGACGCTGGACCATCCTGGATTACGCCGGACATGGAGGGCTTTTTCGGGCTTATTAAATTGGTAAACAAGGCAATTTGTTAGTTTTTTTTCTAATAAAGGATTGTTCGGGTGTGTGTGTTTATTTACTGTAATTTACAGATTAATCATGGAAGGTATCTCGGGGAGACGCCTGACATGATTAATCTAGGACTTATTGGCAGCTATGGGCTGCCAAAAACTCCTTATTACCCCGATTTGCCAACGCACCAGGGCAAATCGGAAAGAGCCGGGTACAGTCCCAGAACTGTCGCATATAATGTATGCGGCAATTCTGGGTGGCTGCTGACTGATATTGTTAGGCTGGGGGGCTCCCCATAACGTGGGGCTCCCCATCCTGAGAATACCAGCCTTCAGCCGTATGGCTTTATCTGGCTGATATTAAAATTGGGGGGGACTGCACGCCGTTTTTTTTAATTATTTATTTATTTATTTTCCTGCACAGTATAGACACGCCCACCGGCTGCTGTGATTGGGTGCAGTGAGACAGCTGTCACTCAGCGTGGAGGGCATGTCTGACTGCAACCAATCACAGGCGTCTGTGGGTGGGGAAAGCAGGGAATACGAGATTGATTAATGAGCGACCGGCATATTCAAAGTAATTGTTGCCGCGTATTCTCTGCACAGCTGTTCCTCACCGCGCTGGTGATTGGGGAGCGGTAAGTATGAGAGAGGGCTGCTCACATCAGTCACTCGGGGGATTAGCGGTCACTGGTGAATCCTTCACAGGTGACCGCTAATCAGTACGCGGCACACAGACAGAGCTACGGCATGACAATGAAGTCGGGTGAAGTTCACCCGAGTTCATTCTCATCGCGCAACTCTGTCTGCTGTCAGCCGACATGTATCAACGACATTGTGCAACACACAAACGGACATTCCACACGGACATTCTGTGTCGCCCTGGGCAAGCCAGGGGACACAGGTCACACACCACCACACCCTACATCCCAGTTAGGAACACCAAAGCTAACCAAAAATCCTTGTTGCCTTCCTCCAGAGGCTGATGATTCACACCAGGGGGTGGGCCAGGCGGTTGGCTCCGCCCACCGAGGAGGACACAGCTCTGGAGGCGGGAGAAACCAGGCAGATTAGCTCGGGGGGAGTTTGAGTGAGGAGCTAAGTGGAGGAGTAAACAAGTAGTGAAGGAAGTAAAGTGGTAAAGGAGGAAAGCGAGAGTGGTGACAGAACAGAAAGAGTGTGCAAAAGCCTGAAGTAGTCCAGCTGTGTGCAGGACAGGTCAGCAAGGTCAGCAACGGCGGTGACTGTCTGGAGGGGGACCGTTTGGAAGTTCCTGGAAGGACCGCGGACGGGTAGTGGCCCGGCGGTCTGGAGCAGTGTTCCGAAGGACAGTCAGCACCAGGGCAGGGGCCTCTCGGACCCCGGCAAGGCTAGGAGTCGCCATAATTTGCCAAATCCGTCAGTGAAGGGGACGTAGATCCCCCAACAACCAAGTCCCGATTGAAGGCAACAGCCCAACCAGAGTAGGAGAGACACCGCCACCGCCAAGGCACCAGTTTCTCAGGGCCAGCGCCTGCGGGCAAAGAGTAGAGCTCCTCCGGTCCAGCTTGAAGCCGGGGAGCGGGTTACCGGTGGGGACCCATCGCAACCAACAAGTAAACAAAGGTGCAAGGAAGAGGGACATCACCGTCACCTACTGGGAGAGCAAGTGCAGCCGTCCGTGGGACCGTCTTACCAGCCGTTTGGTTTACCGTAAAAACTGTGTCAACGTCTCAGGCTGAGTGAGTACCACAGTGCCGCAAGGCACAGCGCTGCCCTCGCGTCCCTGCACCCACCAGGCCCTGCACCTCCCAAACCATCACCGGGCCCCGGGATCACCAACCCCTACCCACGGAGGGGCAACCCAACATCTCGCTGCTACACCATCGTTCCCGGGCCTATAGAGCAGCGGTGGTGAAATCACCACAACCGTGGGTGGCGTCACGGACAATAAACTATTCCCACACCCAACAAACCCCTTTCACTCACGGGCGAGGAGTGCCGCTCGAGAACCCCCGGGATCCGGCCTACAGCTCGAGCCACCACTGAGCAGCGGCCGCCGGACCCGAGCAGAAGGGGGTGAGCGTAGTGTGCTGACACCCTCCTCCCCGCCCGCGACAACTTGGCGTCACGAACAGGATCTTACCGCTCTGCCGTCTGGTAGAGGTGCGCCTTGTTACCGCCGGAGGTGTCCGGCAGAAAAATTTCAGAAACCGCCATCTTTGGCGCGAAAAGTTCCCGCTCGAGCGTCTTCTCGAGTAGTAGAGGCGCGAAGGCCAAAACCCCGCCCCCGAGAGAGGAGGGGCCGGAAAGAGCTAAGGGGGACGCGATGGCGGCTGGACGCATGTAGCTGCAGCTATAAAAGCAGGGACGCCAGGACTCTGCAAACATACCGTTCCTGGAAGTAAAGAAGAAGCCATCATGTGGATGCCGTCCTGCGACACCGTAGCCCCCGCGCCTGGAACCGCGGCGTGGGTGGAAATCCGAACCGCGCAGCTCTACCAAAGGCTTCAGGTCAGGATGCAGCTCCTCATGGAGGAGTGGGAGGCCGACATGGCGGACGTTATAGCCACCGTGCGGAGACGCGAGGAGGAAGCGGAGAAAGGGAGGGTGAGTGACCCACGTCCCGATGCCCTTGAAGGGCCGGTCATCGCGGCTGTGGGGCCCGGTCCAAGCCCTCTCCCCCCGCTGCCTCCCTCGCCACCCGTCCCGGAGGCCGTGACCCCACTACTAGGCCTGCTACCACCGCAACCGGTAGCAGTACCCAGCGTCCCCACCCAGGCGGGCCGACCTGTAGCCGGAGCCCGCGGTACGCTGGAGGTGTTACCGTGGAAGATTCCGAAAGTTGAACCGGAGGCATCTCCTGAAAAATCCCCCGAGCCGGAGCCGATGACCCGCTCCGAGCCGAAGGCCCAGCAGCGGAAAGCCCCTATGCCCATCCCCCACACCTCGGCTGAGGTAGCGCCGGGTTGTTGCTGCAAAGCAGCGCCCAAGGCCAAGACACCGCGGGACATGCCGCCCAGATTCCTGACAGTGGGCAACGTCCAGGATGTCCCGCGGGGCCCGACCCGTGCGCCGGCGCTGGCAGCAGCGCCGTATTGGGATAGGGAGCCGGTACCGCTGGGCCTGGAGATCGCCGAGAGGGAGCGGAAGAAGGCCGAGCTGGTGGCCCGAGCTATCCGAGAAAAAGAAAATCTCCGCCAGGCCACGTTCCGTGTCCGGTGCCCGTTGTACGAGGGGCAGGTGAGGCGGTTTGATGTCCGCCGGGGCTACGGGTTCATCTACGAGCCGGGCCTGGAGGCCGAAGTGTTTGTAGCCCAGCGGGATGTGAATGCCCACCTGCCTGAAGAACATCCCGGCCGCAACCTGATGCCGGGCGACATTGTGCAATACACCCGGCACTGTGGGGAGCGGGGGTGGTTCGCGCTGGACGCTAAGTTAAGGGGCAGCCAAGAGTCCCGAGTGAGCGCCGCGCCCCCTCCCTTGGAAGGAGCGCCTGAGCCTGAAAGTCTGGAGTAGGGCAGCGGATGCCCGTTGCACCGTCCCCGTTGGGACCACCACTTTGTTTGTTTGTTTAAAAGTTTGAAAAGTTGAAAAATGATGAAAATGATTACCGAACAGTAACCAGATTATCTTTGTGATTTGCAACCGGCTGGAGCCGGCACCGTTGTCCCTGTGGGGACCGTTTAAAAGTTTGCATGGAGGACTTTCCATGGACAAGCCCGTGAACTTGCAGGGCAACCACAAACGTTAGTGGCTTGTAAATATGTTGTTTACCGTTACCGTTTTCCGCAATGCCGCCTCCGGAGAGGCAGGTTGGAGGGCGGGCCCTGAGCAGAGCAGGCTGGGGCCCAGCCACCAAAGGAACCGGTGGCTACCCTCTGGAGGGAAGGAAAGATCCCGCTCGGGTACCGTGTGCTGGACTGTGGGTCAAGGGGTGCTGCCTGGGCTTTAGGGGCAGCATCAGGGCCAGGTTGCTTGGGTGGGAGAGAGCGGAAACCGTAACCGTAAACCGTTATGCAACGTTTAAGAAATGTGCCTCCCGTTAAGGGAAGAGTTATTGAAAATGTACATATGTTATTTTACCATGTTATCTTTTACAGAAAAATAAAACCGGTATTGGACGGCAGCCCGCGGACGGTCTGCATTTTGCTAAGGGGGAATGTGTCGCCCTGGGCAAGCCAGGGGACACAGGTCACACACCACCACACCCTACATCCCAGTTAGGAACACCAAAGCTAACCAAAAATCCTTATTGCCTTCCTCCAGAGGCTGATGATTCACACCAGGGGGTGGGCCAGGCGGTTGGCTCCGCCCACCGAGGAGGACACAGCTCTGGAGGCGGGAGAAACCAGGCAGATTAGCTCGGGGGGAGTTTGAGTGAGGAGCTAAGTGGAGGAGTAAACAAGTAGTGAAGGAAGTAAAGTGGTAAAGGAGGAAAGCGAGAGTGGTGACAGAACAGAAAGAGTGTGCAAAAGCCTGAAGTAGTCCAGCTGTGTGCAGGACAGGTCAGCAAGGTCAGCAACGGCGGTGACTGTCTGGAGGGGACCGTTTGGAAGTTCCTGGAAGGACCGCGGACGGGTAGTGGCTCGGCGGTCTGGAGCAGTGTTCCGAAGGACAGTCAGCACCAGGGCAGGGGCCTCTCGGACCCCGGCAAGGCTAGGAGTCGCCATAATTTGCCAAATCCGTCAGTGAAGGGGACGTAGATCCCCCAACAACCAAGTCCCGATTGAAGGCAACAGCCCAACCAGAGTAGGAGAGACACCGCCACCGCCAAGGCACCAGTTTCTCAGGGCCAGCGCCTGCGGGCAAAGAGTAGAGCTCCTCCGGTCCAGCTTGAAGCCGGGGAGCGGGTTACCGGTGGGGACCCATCGCAACCAACAAGTAAACAAAGGTGCAAGGAAGAGGGACATCACCGTCACCTACTGGGAGAGCAAGTGCAGCCGTCCGTGGGACCGTCTTACCAGCCGTTTGGTTTACCGTAAAAACTGTGTCAACCTCTCAGGCTGAGTGAGTACCACAGTGCCGCAAGGCACAGCGCTGCCCCCGCGTCCCTGCACCCACCAGGCCCTGCACCTCCCAAACCATCACCGGGCCCCGGGATCACCAACCCCTACCCACGGAGGGGCAACCCAACATCTCGCTGCTACACACCATCGTTCCCGGGCCTATAGAGCAGCGGTGGTGAAATCACCACAACTGTGGGTGGCGTCACGGACAATAAACTATTCCCACACCCAACAAACCCCTTTCACTCACGGGCGAGGAGTGCCGCTCGAGAACCCCCGGGATCCGGCCTACAGCTCGAGCCACCACTGAGCAGCGGCCGCCGGAACCGAGCAGAAGGGGGTGAGCGTAGTGTGCTGACACCCTCCTCCCCGCCCGCGACAATTCCACACGGACATTCCACACTCACATTCCACGTACACATACACGGGCATTTTACACACAAACACGGACATTTTACACGTACACACGGCTCGCGTACGCCATCACACGGATCCCATACGTACCGGAGAAACGCCCCAAAAAAACGGAACACGGACCGTGTCATACGGACTTTTTTTTGCGGAAGTGTGTTTTAGGCCTGATGGAGAAGTGCCTAATTTTAACTATATCCTGGCTTTACCACTTTCACCGCTTATGCAATGATTCAAGGTCCCAAAGTTCACCCTGAAGGCTCGCTCACCTGGTTGTAGATTCTCTCATGCAAGACAATCGGGACAATTATTCTGCCACTTGGATCAAACTCTGCCAGAGTTTGATCCGAGTGTCACTTTAGTGTGATCCGATTTTCTCACATGAGAGAATCTACAGCTGTGTGAGCGAGCCTTCAGGGTGAACTTTGGATCTTTAATCATTGAATAAACGGTGAAAGTGATAAAGCCAGGATATAGTTAAAATTAAGCACTTCTCCAGAAGTGTTCTCAGAGCAGAGAAGACAGAGAACTTAATTTTTCCATCTTCTCCATTGTCTGTGTCCGCAATAATCGAACTGTACTTGGAAGACATTAGAGTGCTGTCCGATGTTTCGCACGCACCCATTGAATTGTATGGGCATGCGTGATCCAAATATTGGAGCCACTCGCAGCATGCAGCTATAGTTTTCTCATGTCGAATCAACATGGGAAAAAATTGCAGATCTGCAATAATTGTTCCCTGCACCCCATAGTATAACATTGGTCCGAGTGCTATCTGATAAAACATTTGATAACGCTAGGTCATGTTATAAACTTATGTGATCGAGCACTGAATCTGATAAAAAAAAATAAATTCATCTGGTGGCACATAAAGGAAATCCCAGTGATTTTACTTCAGTACATAGAATGGACATATAAGGAGGCGCAAACAGAAATGTAACTTTATTACAGTTAAATTAGAAAAGCTCTATGAAATATTATCAAAGTTCACTGACAGGACACTGATATTAACTTGAAACTGATCACACTTCGGGGCAGAAAGCATTCAAACAAATCTTCCATAAAGCATAAGCTGAAAAGCAAAAATACCCTAGAATAAGTAAGACGCTAGGTGTTCGTCTAGTCTTTTCTATTTTTACTAATGTGTTGTTTTCTCGTGTTTGTTTTCTTAATATCTGTTTCTGTGAAATAAATATACTTTTAATCCCTTACTGACATATTACCACATATAATCGTGTGTAAGCTGACTTTTTCAGCACATTTGTTATGCTGAAAAAGCCCTCTTCAGCTTATACTCAAGTGAGTGTCCCACTTCCGAATTATAAGACGCACTTTCCCCCCCCCAAACTGGGGGGAAAATGGGGCTGCGTCTTATAGTCCAGATAAAGCTTACGAGGTTGGCGCGGTGGGGGTCACAGGATGGATGGTCAGCAATACTGTGGCTAGGCGCTGTCACAGCTCAGGAGGGTCGGCGATACGTGGGGCTTAGGGGTGTCGCGGTGGGTCCCATTGAGCTTGCCAACAGGCTGCAGGCTTTGTTTAGCCCATCAGCATTTGACGCAATAGACTTAACAAAAATAGCCGTGACAGCGGCGCATGCGCAGATTGAGATGAATGAAGCACTCACCCAACCTGCAGGCTCAATGACGCATGCTGTAACATCCCTGAGCCTCCAGTATCACCGAACCTCCTAAGTCGCAACACCCTCGAGCACAAAGTATCACCGATCTCCCGACCTGTGACCCTCCTTAGCCGTGGACTACCTCTTCCTCCAAGCCCACAGCATTGCCGACCCTGCCTCCTGAGCTGTGTCACCCTGGGGAGTTAATATAACACATTAGGATTATAAGACAGACCCTCATTTTAACATTAAAAATTATTTTTCAATTTTCCTTCTCGAAATTTGAGGTGCGTCTTATAATTTTAGGCTTATACTCAAGTCAATAGGCTTTCCCAGTTTTTCATGGTAAAATTAGGGGCCTCGGCTTATACTCAGGTCAGCTTATACTTGAGTATATACGGTATATACTACTACTTCATTTGCCGCTCCCTTTGATGCTGCCTCACATGCTGAGCCCGCATATTTCAGGGGAAATGATGACTGATTTAATGAGACATCACATGCCTTTAACAGCTACAGGTGAAACTGAGCAGATTCCGCAGCTTTTAACTTGATATCATTCTTGCATCATTCTCTGCAACCATCACATAAAATGTTATGGCTTTTAGAAGGGGATGAAAAATGAAAATGGAAAATAGCCATGTCAGGAAGGGGTTAAAGTTTTACACTATGTTAAGATATTTGGTTGATTTGTAGATGTCAGCGCTATACTTTACTTGGAGGGTTTAGATGTGGAAAGAACCAAGTTACTGACCATTAGTGAAGACAGAGACCATAAGCAAATGCTCTTCAAAACCTACTTGGGTTTTGGTTTGTAAGTGGACTCCATTCAGACTGTGCTGTACTATAGTACTGATCAGTTGTCATTATTTTTTTTAACTGTAATTTTTCAGTACAGCGAATCATGGAAAAATACAACCCTCTTGCAGAAATCATTCTTGCTTAAGACTGAAGCTCACTTCTTGAAAAGTATTACTCATACTCCCACGCTGCCTATATCCACATTATTTGAACCCACAACTTTATATGACCATTTACATAGGAAAATTATTTTAAGGTTTCACTCTTTATTCAACTTCCATGGTATCATAAAATGTACAACCTTTGTAGAAGATATCATTACAATTATACAACTGTATCTAAGGGCAGTAATCAAGTTTCACTGTAAGAATCAGCTATAAAAATTCTTCTTGTACTTTCCGCCGAATTTTACAAAATTTCCCCTTAAACTCCACCTATTCTTTGAAAACTAGGTGATAAACATATTTAAGATACTAACAACAGGATAAAGCATTGGTGAACTGCCCAGGCCAAAAAACTAATGCACTACCAGGATGCAGCCAAACCCCCAATAGATGGAGGCATCACAGGTGCAAGAGGAGCAAATCACTCACACAACTTCAAAACATGGAGGGGGTGATCGCTGGATGATAAAATTGCACACTAGTGGCTTGCATAGGGCTCCTTATGGCAACCAATGCAAGCCACTGCTTTACCCTGCTGTGAGTATCTTAAATTGTGGATGATATTTGGAGGATATTTAGTCCTCTTTTTGTTGTTTTTCTATATGTATAGATAAACATATTTAGTAAGGAAGTCCCTTTATTATTCTAAAAGCATTTTAAAACTTAACAGGTTGTTAAAGGAGTTGTCCGACATACACTCCAAAAAAAAATATTTAAGCTAATCTGTGCTGTATTGTCATATAAATCACCCCTATATTGTTATTTTTTGTTTACTAACTTTTGTTCCTCTTGAAATATCTTATTCTCTGCAGATCTTTGTTTACCTTCAGCTCCAGCAAACATGATAACTTCCTGTGTTCTTGGTTGCCAAACTCAGTCAGAGCTGGCACCGCCCAGCCTCACTGTCCAGCCCCACCCCCTGTCCGGCCTCACTGTCCAGCCCCACCCCCTGTCCGGCCTCACTGTCCAGCCCCACGCTCTGTCTGGCCTCACTGTCCAGCCCCACCCCCTGTCCGGCCTCACTGTCCAGCCCCACGCTCTGTCTGGCCTCACTGTCCAGCCCCACCCCCTGCCCGGCCTCACTGTCTAGAAACGCCCCCTGCCCACCCTCTGCACACTCATTGTCTGTCAGTATTCTGCCCAGTACTGACCTCTCAGCATGTGACAGAGCAGAGATCCTGCTTCTCTGATCTGTGACAGCAATCACCTCACATGCACAATGGTGACACACAGAGATGCTACATGCTCCTCACCCCTTATAGATAAATGAATACTGTGTAAGGCAGACTATATATAGCATCTAATGTGAGTCTATAGTAGGTATATACGCCATGTATGTATGGTACATGTGTGCGTGTTTTGTGTCAAATAGTTATGTGTATACATATATATATATTTGCACATAGCTTGTCCAGGCTTATCCCTCTATGTGTCACTATATGAAGTGACACATTAGGCTCAGAATGTGGAATATGCAGATTGCATACGAGTGGTGACATGACCATTCATTCTGTCAACAACTGTGTCTGCTGCATGTGATGTGAGGATTCACTTATCTGCACTGTAAAGCACCATGCAATAAATAGCACGATAATAATAAATAATAATAATCTGCAATAAAATATAATTACTGCAGATTTTTGTGAAAAACCTTGACCACTATTTTTTCCTTGGGCTACATGACATTTTAATCATGCTATCAAATATCACAGCATGTCTATGTCACTACTAGCATGATGCAGGTCTGTGAGGTCGCTTACATTTCCATTTCATTGCGTACTGCAAAAAAAATGGAAGCAGCTTGATAGATAAATAGATGGATAGATATAGATAGAGGGATAGATAGATAGACAGATAGATAGCTAGAGGGATAAATAGAGAGATGGATGAACGAATGAATGAATGAATGAATGAATGAATGAATGAATGACTGGAGGGATAGCTAGAGGGATAACTAAAGGGATGAATGAATGAATGAATTAATGAATGAATGGATAGATAGAGGGATAGATACATAATAGATGAGAAAGACGTATATAATGTCCCACTCCCCTACATTTTGTAATTTTGCACCCTTTGGTGCCTTTCATGTGGCACTAGGGGGTGTTTAGCCTTGTATTTAGCCAAAAAATAAATAAATAATTTAAAAAAATGACGTGGGGTCCCCCCTATCTTTTGTAGCCAGCTCAGATAAAGCAGACAGCGGCAGCCTGCAGACCACAGCTGGCAGCTTCACCTTGGCTGGTAATCCAAAACAGAGGGCACGCCACGCTGTTATTTTAAATTAAATAAATAATTTAAAAAAAAATGTGGGGTCTCCCCAAATGGAACCACCAGCCAAGGTAAAAGGTATAGCGGACAGCTGTGGTATGATATTCTCAGACTAGGGAGGTCCACCGTTATTGGACACTCCCCAGCCTAAAAATAGCAGGCCGTAGCTGCCCCAGAAGTGGCGCATCTATTAGATGCGCCAATCCTGGCGCTTCGCTCTGGCTCATCTCATTTCCCTTGTGCAGTGGCACACGGGGTAATATATGGGGTTGATACCAGATGTGTAATGTCACCTGGAATCAAGCCCTGTCATTAGTAATGTCATGGCGTCTATCAGATACCCGACATAACTTACCCAGTCAGTAATAAAAAAAAAAAAAGACAAGAAAAAAATTTTTATTTGAAAAAAAACACTCCCCTAACACATTCCCTTTTTCACCAATTTATTAGAAAGAACAATCAAATCTGGTCCGACATAATTCAATAAGGGGTCCCACGACGATCCATACTCACTGTCCCAGTCAATGAAGAACAGAACATTCCCCATTGGCTGGGAGAGCAGTGCAGTGCATGCTCTCTCTTCCCTCCTCTTGTGCGCTCTCTTCCCCCCTCCCATGCTCTCTCTTCCCTCCTCTCGTGCGCTCTCTTCCCCCCTCCCATGCTCTCTCTTCCCTCCTCTCATGCGCTCTCTTCCCCCTCCCATGCTCTCTCTTCCCTCCTCTCATGCTCTCTCTTCCCTCCTCTCATGCTATCTCTCCCCCCCTGTTCTCTCCCACATTCCTGTGCTCTCTCTTCCCTGCTGCTCTGTCTCCCACAATCCTGTGCTCTGTCTTCTCCCCTGTGCTCTCTCTCCCACATTCCCGTGCTCTTTCTTTCCCCCTGTGCTGTCTCCCACACTCCCGTTCAGCTCTCTTCCCCCGTGCTTTCTCCCCCCTGTGCTCTCTCTTCCACATTCCCGTGCTCTCTCTTCCCCCCTGTGCTCTGTTTCCCACACTCCATGCTCTCTCTCCCACACTCCCGTGCATCTCCCCCCCCCCTTTGCTCTCTCCCCCAAACCCATTCTCTCTCTTCCCCCTTGTGCTCTGTCTCCCACAATCCCATGTTCTGTCTTCCCCCTGTAATCTCTCGTTCCCCTCCCGTGCTCCCTCTTCCCTCCCTGTGCACTTTTTCCCACACTCCGTGTGCTCTCTTACCTCCTCCAACCGAGCGCAGGTCAGAGATGCAGGAGATCAAAAGACGGCCGCTGGCTTACCAGAGCGATCAGCTGATAGAGAGAGAGAACGATCAGCTGATCGCTCTGAAAAGCCAGCTTTTCATACTAATGAGATACAGCGCGCACGGGGGAGGGGGGAGTCCATTCCATACTGATGAGATACAGCGTGCACGAGGGAGACAGCTCCATACTGATGAGATACAGCGCGCACAGGGGAGGGGGGGAGACAGTTCCCAGGGTGTCTAGCGCTAAACATGATAAAGCGCTGGGACACAGCGCTGACAGTGTCCCTGAAAGCAAGTGGGCAACTTTCTTGTTCCTTGCCTTATTGAACAGGACACTGAATCGGCTGGAATTCAGGGCACACGTAGCTGGGCACAGGAGGCGGGGGAGGGAGACTACGGAGTGTGTGGGAGGTGGCGGGTATTCATCGCACTATACCTGCCCACTAAGCAGCAGGGCGGCAACATGCTGTTCACTGATTTGCATGTCAACATGGTCCTGCCCCTGTAGACATGAAATGACAGGAAGCAGCAATGACCACTCTGAGGCGGGGGAGAGGGGCTGACAGCAGGGCAGGTAGGTAGTCACTATCTACTTTCCTGCCCCAATGTAGCCCAATAGGGAAATAATAAAAAAAAAAGCAAAATAAGCCGGATAACCCCTTTAAATCACACACAATCTTTATAGTTTAAAGGCTTCTATGGCAAGACCCATCTTTTAAATGAACCTGTCACCAGGATTGTGCATGTTAAAGTAAAGGCATGGGCATTATGGCGCTGTTATATAAATTGAATAGATACCTTCAGTGAACAAATCCTCATCCTGGTTATTGTTTAATCCGCGCTTGAAATTTGGGTAGAGTCAGTTTCATTTGGGCAGATCTGCGGGTAGGGTCTTGGACTCTGCCTTGGCCTGTCTCCCTCTGGTGTCTGTATCTTGCTCTTGTGTCCTGCATTTTGTAGATTGATATCCCACAGGCAGAGCTCAGGCCCCAAGGATGTTCGGAGTAGTAGTCTTCTGCTGCTGTGCAGCTAAGGCAAGGGTAGGGGTGGGGGAAGGATTGGGTGACACAGGGGTTGCAATCAAAGTTCTTTACTCACTGAAGTATCACCACCTCTGGAGTGCCGGGTTCCGCTGTCATGGGCTCCAGCCGATCCAGGATAGTTCAGAGGTTAGAGCCGGGGCTTCTCTCTGTGAGTCCTTCCTACTTGCGCTGTTGTGTGTGTGTCCCTATGACTTGAAGCTATACTGAGACCCTCTGCCTTGTATTGGCTTCGGTCCTCACCCGTATGGCAGGCAGCACTAGTCCTTTACTGGTGCCGCTCTTTTGGTCACGGCTCCTAGCTCTAGTATGCTGCTGTACCCTGGGCACTCTGTGGGCCATGAGACTTGCAATCTCCTGCCCTGCAGATTCTGCTGGTGGGACTTGCAGTACCCACCAGCCTAGGGCTCCACACCCTGCAGTTTGTGGTCGGTCCTCAGGGAGTTATGGCGCAGCTCTCTCTTCAGCGACTGTCTTCTCTCGACTCTCTTTCTGACTCTCTGTCTGCGTGTGTGTCGCCTTGCTCCCCCTTGAAGATGCTCCACCCCCTGGGTTGCTGAACTAGTGGGCAGGAGGTCCCATAACTTGTGAGAGCCACCCCCAGTACCCTACCCTAACCCAGTCCCAGTGGGAGGGAAACTTAGTATGTGTTGTGTGGATTGTGGTGGTTACCGGCAATGACCTCCTCCGTACCCGGGATGGATACCGCACCTCAGCCGAGGTGGAGTACCCTGTGACGACTGAAACCTCAGGGGCGCCGCACTCCCAACAGCGAATCCCAGCATGTCCGTGGGCTGGAAAGAAAACAATACAGTAGTCATGACTGCAAAATTTTGTTATGCTGCAAAACATTAACATTTCTTCCCTTTATTGGAGGCATGATTTCATAAACGTTACAAACTCTTACATCATCTATATTAAGACTTTTAGCAAATAAAATACAATAAAACTTTAGCTTTTTGCACCTTGCATTGCTCCGACCAGGTGCAACAATTTAGAAGAAGACAGCAATATGGGGGACCTGCCTCAAACCCCCAACGCAGGCTCTGGGCATGCTTCAGAGCGTTCCAGACCACTCTTCGTTATTTCTGCACTTGCGACAGGTTTTGGGGTCCTGTGGTCATATTAATTCTGGTAGGGAGCACAACAGGTGCAGACTATGTACAAGGCAGTCCTGGCCACACATAGTCCAGTGGCCCAGATCTCCATTTTAACCACACACTTATCAAAACGCTATCAGCATACTGTTAAATAACTATTTACATTTCCACATTTGATTCTTACTCTCTTTTGGCTTCGGGTCTGCGGCTTCCCGGTTCAGGGTAGTCCACATGCCTGGGTATTCCATAACTGAGAACATGAGTCTGTGTCTCCTGGTCGCAGGACGCAGTCTTTGGTGTGAGCTCCTCCATCTGCTTTATGAGCTGCAATTTTAGTGCGGGCAGCATTATTGGTGTTGCCGCTGGACAGCCAGGGGAGCATAAAGTTTCCACCCCACGCTCCAGGTTGTTGCTTGCCATGGCTCGCACCCGGTCGGTCTCCTGCGCAGGAACTTTTTTCTCTTCATTCAACATGTTCTTGCCCCCTGGTTTCTCTTGGGGAATCTGGGGTTAACTCCTCGCCGCTGCGGGGGTGGGGTTCCCTTACGCACGCTTTGCTGGGTTTATGCCCATGATGGCATGCCTCCTCTTCCTCCTGCGCCGCGCGGTTAATGGCGACGGTTGTTTTTAGAAAATGCGTTTTACACAGTTCTTGAAGGCGCACAGTAACCATGGTTGCGGGCACAAAATCCTGTTCGTGACGCCAAGTTGACGTGCCCACGGGGCCTGTGGGTTATTCATCACCGGGCTGGTGTAGGGGGTGGGATGTCACAACGGTCAGGCGCGGGTAGGGGTGCGGGAAGGATTGGACGACACAGGGGTTGCAGTCAAAGTTCTTTACTCACTAAAGTATCACCACCTCTAGAGTGCCAGGTTCCGCTGTCATGGGCTCGAGCCGATTCCGGATAGTTCGGAGGTCAGAGCTGGAGCTTCTCTCTGTGAGTCCTTCCTACTTGCGCTGTTGTGTGTGGGTCCCTGTGACTTGAAGCTATGCTGAGATCCTATGTCTTGTATTGGCTCCTGTCCCGACCCGTATGGCAGGCAGCGCGAGTCCTTTACTGGTGTCGCTGTTTTGGTCATGGCTCCTGGAACTAGTATGCTGCTGTGCCCTGGGCAATTTGTGGGCCAGGAGACTTGCGATCTCCTGCCCTGCGGATTCTGCTGGTGGGACTTGCAGCCTGCTGTTTGCGGTCGGTCCTGATGGAGTTATGGTGCAGCTCTCTCCTCAGTGACCATCTTCTCTCCGCTCTCTCTCTGACTCTCTGTCTGCATGTGTGTGTCGCCTTGCTCACTTTTGAAGATGCTCCCCCCCGGGTTACTGAACTAGTGAGCAGAAGGTCCCATACCTTGTTAGGCCCCCCATAGCACCCTACCCTAACCCAGTCCCAGTGGGAGGGAAACTGAGTATGTGTTGTGTGGATTGTGGTGGTTACCGACAATGACCTCCTCCGTACCCGGCATGGATACCGCACCTCAGCCGAGGTGCAGTACGCTGTGGCGACTGAAGCCTCAGGGGCGCCACACATGCGCAAATTGACCTTCCAGAATTCTTCAGTAAAATGATGGCGGCACATACGCAGGTTTAGATTTTGGCTTATCATTGAGCTGGAAGAATACAGGGAGACCCTAATACAATGCATGGTTGAGTGGAACCAAGAATATTCACAGAAGGAGGACATGGAGGAAAGCAGCTCTGTGGAGGGGTCACATTCCAGGGCTGTCATCCAGATGGTGCAGGGTCGACCGACTCAGTTAAGGCAGATGCTGACGTCGCTAGGAGAACAGGTCACGAAGATAGAGCGGGCAGCAGTCATAGCAAATGACTGGGTGCACATTTACCAGTACCCCACCTGCCCCTGCGCAGATGACAGTGAATAACAGGAGAGAGGAGCCCAGCGCTTGCCGTGCTGAAAAAGTGAGGCATGAGTGGGAGGAGCTGGCCACGGACAAAAGTCTATTGGACCCTCGGACGTAACGCAGACTTTTTACAGCATAGAGCGCCTTTATTTTTATTGTGTTCATGTTTTCACCAGTGGTATTTTTAATAAAATTAATAAAGTTTTATTTTAAGCTGTTATATACCTTTGTTAACTTTAATAAGCGTGTCCTCAAGATTGGAGACAAGATGCATAACATCAATAAATTCATCTCTTGTAAATCTAAATTTGTTGTGTACATTGTTTTTGTCCACGCAATATCAATTATACTGGAAAAAATATACACTAAAGGGTTGTCAGATTTAGAGAGCAAATGGGATTATGTACCGTATATGACTGCTGCGCTAATAATACTGGAAAAACAGTGAGAAAATGTTATTTTATTTCCATGTAATCATGTTTTTTCCATGTATATATTTTTAGATACATATACATATGTATACTAATACTTTCATTTATATACCTCCCCCCATTCAAGTTCTCTACGTAATTCCTGTGCATAACCCTTAGTTATTTTTCTATATGAACTCCCCAATATGTTCCTTTGTACCTATTTTAACACTTATCATGCTCTATTTTATATATGGACTTTATATATGGACATTCCCATTCAATATACTTTAAATATTTTAGTGTTGTATTATTCCCATGTTTCTTCTACATATTTTTGTTTATTAAATAAAATAAAATGATTTTAAAACCTCCCAAATAATAGCTTCACCTTACTTTCCATGATAAATCTAAAGAGTCATGTATAATTAGCTTGGTGTTTACCATATTCTTCTATCATCCTCCTTTTACACAGCAGGCTCTTATAGGTAATTAGGAGAACTAGTTAAACTGATGAGCAACAATTGTGGCGCTCTTCCACAGCTATTTAAGGCCCATCTACAGGAGCACTTGCTAGTCCTGATGAAGAAGGCCTGAATGCCTTTGAAACGCGTTGGTTGCACTTCTGTTTTACTCATTTCTGGCTTCTGTAGCCCTCAGCGAGTGACGTCACCCAGCTTTCTCTTGTGCTCCATGTTTACCGCAATTCAACGCCCAAACCCAAGCGCCCATCAGATCCACGGTGCCTCTAAGCACACCCCTAAGGGAAGTCTGTTCCTGTGTATCCAGTGTTCGCATAGCTGACCACCACTGCAAGGCAGGTGCATGCTTCTCCTGCACCAGGCAGGTCTTTACTCATTTTACTAAGCCTGTAACAAGTCAGACTATCTTTGTATATTTGCAGCCTGCTAATCCTCCTCTGGACACCACATATAATCTAGGCGTTACATATTTGGCAAAAACAACAAAAAACAAACTTCCTGCTCACCACTCTTCTGCATAGGAATCCATTGGGGTCGGTGCACGGTATCCGTGGTTGGCGTCCACAGCTGACATAATCATTAGAAGGGAAACAGGGAGAAAAATATATCCAGCACCGATGTCTTTCAAAAAACTTGAAATTTATTAGATAATAAAAATTGCATTAATGGATCAATACAATCTCTCCATATGCCTTACTATGCCTTACGCGTTTCAGAGAAGAACTCCTTAACCATAGGCTAATATAAAAACATATAAATATAAAGACATATAAATTACATATTTGGGCACCCCAATCAGACAGCCCTCATATGCCAGGTACTAGCATCACTGTACTACCCTGTCTTGTAACAGTATTACCAAATTCTAACCTCCTCCCCATGCACTGATTTTATTCCCTTAAGGTACCGTCACACTAAGCAACATCGCTAGCAACATCGCTGCTGAGGCACAACTTGCTAGCGATGTTGCTGTGTGTGACATCCAGCAACAACCCGGCCCCTGCTGTGAGGTCGCTGGTTGTTGCTGAATGTCCTGGACCATTTTTTAGTTGTTGCTCTCCCGCTGTGAAGCACACATCGCTGCGACAGCGAGAGAGCAACAACTAAATGTGCAGGCAGCAGGAGCCGGCTTCTGCGGACGCTGGTAACCACGGTTAACAGCGGGTAACCAAGAAGCCCTTCCCTTGGTTACCCGATATTTACCTTCGTTACCAGCGTCCGCCGCTCTCACTCTGCCAGTGCCGCCTCCCTGCTCTCTGCACACATAGCCGGAGTACACATCGGGTAATTAACCCGATGTGTACTGTGGCTAGGAGTGCAGGGAACAGGGAGCCGGCACTGGCAGTGTGAGAGCGGCGGACGGTGGTAACGAAGGTAAATATCGGGTAACCAAGGTAAGGGCTTCTTGGTTAACCGATGTTTACTGTGGTTACCAGCGTCTGCAGAAGCCGGCTCCCTGCTGCCTGCACACGTAGCAGAGTACACATCGGGTAATTAACCCGATGTGTACTGTGGCTAGGTGTGCAAGGAGCCAGTTCTAAGCGGTGTGCGCTGGTAACCAAGGTAAATATCGGGTTGGTTACCCGATATTTACCTTAGTTACCAAGCGCAGCATGCTTCCACGTGTAGCGACGCTCCAGCGATCCCTGCCAGGTCAGGTTGCTGGTGGGATCGCTGGAGCGTCGCTTAGTGTGACATCTCACCAGCGACCTCCTAGCAACTTACCAGCGATCCCTATCAGGTTGTATCGTTGTTCGGAGCGCTGGTAAGTTGTTTAGTGTGACTGGGCCTTTAGGCAACATTCAGCTATCTATACATCCTTGCTGCCCCTCCAGAGTTCACTATCTAGGGAAACTACAAATCCTATCTCCATCTGGGAAACAAAGGCAAGATTACACTTATAACCCCACTGTAATCCATTACCCCATCCTCACCCCCTTTTTTGTCTCATACTCATTTTAAACCTTTTGTTTTTCCTATACTAGCGGAACTCTGCATACTACGTTGGGTCTACATGACCGCCTTAAAGACCACACAAACAAGCTCCAAAATTGCAGGTATCCAAAATATTTTTATACAGTATATTTATATATATTTTATCCATTCCCCATCTCACTGTTTTTCCAGTATTATTAGTGCAGCAGTCATATAAATAATCACATTTTTTCTTTACCCTGACAGGTTTACGTGGACCCTGTGCACTGCTTGCAGTTTTCAAAATTGTGAGACTAGGTATCTTCTCAATAAACCCCATTTGTTTTGAAGCTGATACTATCTCCTTTCGCCTTTTTTCTGTGAACACTAGTGTGACGCCCCTGGTCTACTCAGGACATCACAGGGTACTGCACAAACTGCCTCCCCGTGCAGTATTCAAATGTCTCATGGCTCTTGCAGTACTGCCTCCAACAGCAAATCAAATCCTAGATACACTCTGCACCACACCCACCAGGCACACCAGTGGTCGGCTTAAGCGGAATAGGGCCGCCCACCTAGGGGTCAGGCAGGGGAGGTGGAAGGTGTTAGAGCAGTTGAGTAGAGGGAGTGAAGTGGTAGCCCTCGAGCTGTGAGCAGCTCTGAGATAGCTGGGAGTAGTGGCTCCCAGGGGAAGCAGACTAGGTTGCAGACGGTGGTCTGGGCCTAGAGGAGTCAGACCCCCGGTCGCAGAGGATTGAGGCTAGGTGCCTGGAACCCGTCAAGGAGTACGGTCAGCAGCCTGGCACTATCACCGGTCCAGGACCGAAGGTACGGCGGGGTACACGGATCCTAGGTCAGGGAGAAGCTGTATGCAACTCGGCAATTAATCTGAGAACAAGGCTTTTATGTACTGTTCCCACCAGCTCAGAGATTGGGGGCACTAGTGCAATGAGGGGAATAGGGCTTTCCACATAAGCGGCCCACTGAAATCCCAAGCGTGAGCCCCTGAGAGCAGGCTCCCTCACTTAGCCACAGTGGTGAGCGGGGCCCGGCAAGTTTCAAGCTACCGGGCCACTACGGAGAACTCAAACTTTGTGCTAGAAGGCAGGTTACAGATCATCAGGCAGTACTGCAGGGGACGGGACACGTACGAGCTCCCCTCAAGCGGCAGTCAGAGACTGGTTTACCCGGTTGTCAGCGTCTGCTTATTGACTGAGTGAGTACCTGAGTGACCCCTGCATCCCACAGAGTCCCGGGGCCTTCCTCTACCCGTGGAAGGCAACAACACCTTGCTGCCCCACTCCATCATCCCGGGTACTCCCAACGGCAGCAGCGGTATCCCTCAATTACCGTATACCACGGGTGGCATTACGAACTATAACTCCCCTGTAAATATCCCCTTTTGCATTTGAGTGTGGCCCCTATCCCCCGGGTCCGGAGACCCTCGAGCCACGAATAATCACTCCCACGGATCCGAGCAGTTCGATCCACTGTTGGGGCGGCACACCTCAAATTTCTGGCATCACGAACAGGATACGAACTGGACCCACTTACCTGGGTGACGTGCGCCTTAGAATCCGAAAACTGTGTGTCAAAGTCCTATTCCTGCCATTTTCCGCCATTTTCCACCATCTTTGGTGCCAAAATGCCATCTTCTAGACCAAAAGCGCGCAAAGCCGAAGCCCCGCCCTTCGTCTTGAGAGTATGCCCGGAACCAGAAGTTCCCAGAGGGCCCCAGCGCAGCAGTGAGTGGCTGGCGAAAACCATGGGGGGTGATGGCATGTAACAGCGGAAGAGAAGCAGGGATGCCAGGACTCTGCCATAACGTTCCTGGATACCGCAGAGGCATGGCGGCATCAAGGGTCTGGTCACCCGAGCGTGCTGCTCCTGGGACCGCGACCTGGATTGAGCAGGAGACCGAGCAGCTCTGCAGGAGGATTCGGACACAATTCCTCTTTATACTGGACCATTGGAGGGAAGAGATGAAGAGCCTGACAATGGCGGTGCGAGCCCGTGAGATTGAAGTCCCACACGAGGAGCGGGTAAGCGCAGTTTCCCAGCTCCGGTTGAATCGGCTTATACGGCCGCGGGGTCCGGTCTTACCCCTCCACTGCAAGCGCTCCACCACTGTCACCCCCGTCCTCGGCAGACGTCGAGCTGCCAATTCTGATACCGGCAGCGGAACCTCTGATACCCGTCTGTGAAGAGCAAGTGGCAGAGCCCCCGATCTTATCACCTGACCAGGTCACGACAGCGGTTGACCCAACACCGACCAGACCCGGCCGCATCACTGGTATAGTAGTATACCTACGGCCCATGCCAGTAAGGGAGGCGAGGCCGGACGCTGACGCCCCCTACTGGGAACGACAACAATGAGAGTTATTCCTGGAGATGACAACCCGAAATCAGCAACTACGGGAGATTGCTGCCTGTAACCAAAAAGAGAAGGATCATCTAAAAAAAGCTACCTTCCGAGTCCGAGGGCCGCGGTACCGTGGCTTTGTGGAGCGCTTTGACCCCAACTAGGGATGGGGGTTTATCCGAGAAGCGGGCCTCTCAGCTGGGATGTTTCTGTCCCGGCGTGATATGGCACAGCACCTCCCCAGGGGGCATCCTGGGCGGAATTTGGAGCTGGGAGATATGGTCTCCTATACCCGGCATTGTGGAGAGTGGGGCTGGTATGCCCTAGATGTAATCAAGCATGTGATGATCGATGAAGCGATCCTGCCAGCGTCCATGGTACGTGACCACAAGGAGTCGTTGTTGCGGGACCCAGATATTTAAAGTTAGAATGTTAGAAATCTGTGTTTTCATTTCTTATTTTTCATAGTATACTATTTTCCTGAAAAATGAAGTTTAAAAATGTGATTATCCTGGAAACTCACCTGATTGAAGAGTTTACATAATGTTTGCACCTGGTGCATGGACTCCGTTTTTCTTTTATATATTTTTAGTAGTAGAAATGGACCATGGCTGCGGGACTGGTTGCGTCGAGCACAAACTTGTGGTATTGTAAATAAGTTGCACCTCCTGTGCCTACCAGAGTCGTCCTTTTTAAATCCGGGACTTTTACCATGTCACGGAACCAATTAGGAACCAGTAGGGTTCAGGTTGTTTGGGTGGCGGGTTAATGGGATCCAGGACGTTGGGACTGGACTGACGCAGGAAGAGGCTGCAACGGAGCAGGTTGAGCCTCCGCTACCAATGCAACTGGTAGCGTTCCACCATTATTTATAAAAGAGCAACTCTAAAGGGTGATTTACATGCTGCGACATTGCTAACGATATATCGTCGGGGTCACGTCGTTAGTGACACACATCCGGCGCAGTTAGCGACATCGCAGCGTGTGACACCAAGGAGCGACGATCAACGATTGCAAAAGTATCAAAAATCGTTGATCGTTGACACGTCGTTCCTTTTCACAATATCGTTGGTGGTGCATGCCGCTGGTCGTTCGTCGTTCCTGCGGCACCACACATCGCTGTGTGTGACATCGCAGGAACGATGAACATCTCTTTACCTGCGTCCACCGGCAATGAGGAAGGAAGGAGGTGGGTGGGATATTCCGCCGCTCATCTCCACCCCTTCTGTTCTGTTGGGCTGCCGCTTAGTGACGCCGCAGTGATGTTGCTATGAGGCGGAACGCACCTCCCCCTTGAATGAGGGATTGTTCAGTGGTCACAGCAACGCCGCTGAACAGGTATGTGCGTGTGACGCTGCCGTAGTGATAGTATTCGCTACGGCAGCGATCACCAAATTTCACACAAACGACAGGGGCGGGTGCTATCGTGCACAACATCGCTAGCTATCGCTAGCGATGTTGCAGCGTGTAAAGCACCCTTAAGAGTTATGAAACATTTAAGTAATGTGCCTCCCCTGTGAGGGATGTGAACCTGTTAATAAAAATGTTATTTTTCTCCTTTTCTAGTTACAAAAATAAACCTCTGGATGTGCTGTAGCTCGGGGACGAGCTACGTTTAACCAAGGGGGAACGTGACACCCCTGGACTACTCAGGTCATCACAGGGTACTGCACAAACTGCCCTCCCCATTCAGCATTCAAATCCCTCATGGTTCTGGGTCCCCATCTTGCAGTACTGCCTTCAACAGCAAATCAAATCCTAGATACACCCTGCCCCACACCCATCAGGCACACTAGTGGTCGGCTTAAGCGGAATAGGGCCGCCCACTTATGGGTCAGGCAGGAGAGGTGGAAGGTGTTAGAGCAGTCGAGTAGAGGGAGTGAAGTGACAGCCCTCGAGCTGTAAGGAGCTCTGAGGAAGCTGAGAGTAGTGGCTCCCAGGAGAAGCAGACTAGGTTGCAGACGGTGGTCTGGGCCTAGAGGAGTCGGACCCCCGATCGCAGGGGATTGAGGCTAGGTGCTTGGAACCTGTCAAGGAGGACGGTCAGCAGCCTGGCACTATCACCGGTCCAGGACCGAAGGCATGGCGGGGTACACAGACCCTAGGTCAGGGAGAAGCTTTATGCAACCCAGCAAATTAACCTGAGGAGTACAGGGCTTTTATGGACTGTTACCACCAGCTCAGAGATCGGTGGCACTAGCGCAACGAGGGGGATAGGGTTTTCCACATAAGCGGCCCACTGAAATCCCAAGCGTGAGCCCCTGAGAGCAGGCTCCCTCACTTAGCCACAGTGGGGAACGGGGCCTGGCAAGTTTCAAGCTACCGGGCCACTATGGAGAACGCAAACTTTGTGCCAAGAGGCAGGTCACAGATCATCAGGCAGTGCTGCAGGGGACAGGACCTGGACGAGCTCCCCTCAAGCAGCAGCAGCAGTCAGAGACTTGATTTACCCGGTTGTCAGCGTCTGCTTATTAACTGAGTGAGTACCTGAGTGACCCCTGCATCCCGCGGCATCCTACAGAGTCCCGGGGTCTTCCCCTACCTGTGGAGGGCAACGACACCTTGCTGCCCCACTCCATCACCTAATTGAGTCCCTAATTGAGTGTAGGGACTCGCAAGTGTGAAAATCCGTGACGTGGATTGCAAGCTTACATATTTTGGGCCAAAATATCAACTAATATCTCCCTATTTGAGGTATAGCACATTTTATCTTTTTTTGCAGGATGTGTGTGGACCTTCTGAATTCAGGTGGTTAAATGGTGAGTCCGTCATGTGATATGCACTCATATAGTGCTAGCTAACCCGCCTGACCTAGTGTTGTGCATCATTTATATGCCACAATTCAGACACTGTGCAACTCGCATATCCATGTGAGATGCACTTACATATAGTGCTGTTTAGCCCGCCTGACCTAGGTTTCTGGCGTCATTTATAGGTTGCAGTTCAGACACTGTGCATCTCACTCATCTATATGACGGGCTCCCAATGCAAGCCTTATTAGAGTGCATGTCCTATGCTAAACAGCTGCCCTTCCCCTTTAGTGTGGAGGTTTGTGTGGCTGTATCATCAGCATTGTGCACCTGGGTTGCGGCCATCTTTACTAGGAGGGTTTGCCACATTCTGTGTGTGCCTACAACATCTGAATTGGCTCCTATGGTCTGTGATTTTTTTTATATAGTTCTATGTGTTGGTTTTTGTTTCAAATAATTGAGTGTAGGGACTCAAGTGTGAGAATCCATAACAAATGGATTGCGAGCTTGCATATTTTGTGCCTACAACATCTGAATTGGCTCCCATGGTCTGTGATTCACTGAATACACAGCACAGATACAGCCCGACAGCTGGGGCTGCAGCCGCAGGCTATATTTGTGCTGCCAATTGTTATATTTATTTGTTTATTTTTTTACCACGATACTGACACTGATACAGACACTTGCACTGCTTTCCCTGCCCACCAGTCGTCCTGGCGCCTGCCATTGGTTGCAATCAGGTGACATGCTGTTACTCAGGCTGGGGGCGCGTCTAACGGCAACCAATTACACGCGCTGGTGGGTGGGCAAAGTAGTAAATATTGAATTGTCAGCTCCGGAAGGTATAAGCCGCCATGACACCGCCTCGGTGAGTATGCCGCGCGCACTCCTACCCCACTATCCCCTGTACAGACGTTTTTAATCTCCGGATTCTGCTGCCCATTGACTTATATGGGCACTGGATTCCGGAGCAGATCAGACTTATTTTAAAATCTGGCAGTGATCCGCCGGTCCCGGATTTTGGGGCGTTTGATCAAATCTAGCTATTCGACAACACTAAAGATATGACAATTTCATACAATGTAAAGTAGTCACTGTACAGCTTGTATAACAGGATAAATTTGATGTGCCCTCTAAATAACACAATACACAGATATTAATGTCTAAATCCCTGGCAACAAAAATAAGGACACCCAATTAGCCACTTTCCCTCCCTGATGTCATGTGACTTATTAGTGTTACAAGGTCTCAGGTGTGAATGGGGAGCAGGTGTGTTAAATTTTGTGTTATTGCTCTCACACACTCTCTCACACTGGTCCCTGGGAGTTAAACATGACACCTCATGGCAAAGAATTCTCTGGGGAACAGAAAAAAATAATTGTTGCTCTACATAGAGATGGCTTTGGCTATAACAATATCTCTGACATTCTGGAACTGAGCTACAGCATATTGGCCAAGGCTATATGGTTTAACAAGACAGGATCCACTCAGAACATGCCTCGCCTAGGTTGACCAAAGAAGTTGAAGTGCATGTTGTCAGCGGCAAATCCAAAGGTTCAAATTCTATTCAAAATAGACTTATGAGTGTTGCCGGCATTGCTGTAAAGGTTAAAGGAGTTGGGTCAGCCTGCTAAGACCATACACCGCATACTGCATCAAGTTAGACTGCATGGCTGTCATCCCAGAAGGAAACCTCTTCTAAAGATGATGCACAAGAAGGCCTGTAATCAACTTGCCGAACACAAGCAGACGTAGGATATGGATTTTTTGGAACCATGTCCTGTGGTCTGATGAAACCAAGAAAAGTTTCCTACAGTCAAGCATGGTGGTGGGAGTGTCATGGTTTGGGGCTGCATGAGTGTTGCAAGCTGAGAGAGCTACAATTTATTGAGATAACTATGAATGCCAATATTTTGTCATGGCTCCACTCCGGGGTTTGTACCAGTGATCTCTAGTTGTTGATTGGTTTCCACAGTCTGTTTTGTGTTGGTCCAACTGCAGAAGGATCTTTTGTCTTTCTTTCTAATTCTTTACCTTACTGTTTTACTTTTATTTAGGTACACTTTCTTGTGTGGTTTCCCCAATCACTTTTTGGTAGGTGCTTTTTATACTCATTGCCCACATGCCTCAGTGCTGGCTATATTTTTGGATGGATGGTTGTCTGGAGTCCCTGCTCCTTGGTTAAAGAATTCTAACTGAGACATTGCTATTGCTATTCCCTGCAGTTTGCGGTGACCCCAGCACATGTCTGCTGATTTGAACGGCAGACATGTGGGTCTAACAGGCGCAGGTGGATCCACGATCCACCCGCACCTGCTTGCCACTTAGATCGCACTGTCAAACTCTGACAGCGCGATTTAAATAGCCATGGCGGGGATCCCCACCGCCATCGGTTGCCCCGTGATATGATAATGGGAAGCCGATGGTTGCCATGGTAGCACAGGGTCATGTGATGACCCCTGACACAACCATGATGTACTTCCTGTAAGAGCCGACAGAGTGCCAGCTCTCACAGAAACACTGTATTTCTGCTGAAATGAACAAGGGATCAAACTGTGCAGTGATAAAGTCCCCTAGGGAGACTAGTAAAAAAAATAAAACATGTAAAAAGAAAAAGTTTTTAAAAATATGAAAAAATAAAAAAACTAAAAATGTCAAATCACTCCCCATTCGCCCCATTGAAAATAAAACAGTTAAAAAAAATAAAAAAATACACACATATTTGGTATCGTAGAGTTCAGAAATGCCCGATCTATCAAAATATGAAATCAATTAATCTGATCATAGACGACGTGATGAGAAAAAAATTCCAAATGCCAAAATTTTGGTTGCCGCAATTTTTTTTTGATAATGTAATAACAAGCAATCAAAATGAAGCATCTACACAAAATGGTATAGTTAAAAATATCAGCTCAAGGCGCAAAAAAATAAGCTGTCACTGAGTCCCAGATCCTGAAAAATGAGAACACTAAGGGTCTCAAAAAATGGTGTCAACAGCGCAATTCTTTTTTTGGACGAACTTCTGAATTTTTTTTAATCCCTTATATAAAAGTAAAAGTATACATGTTTGGTATCAACGAACTCATACCGACCTGAGGCATTATACTGATGTTAGTTTTAAAATATAGTGAACACGGTGAATAATATATCCCAAAAACAATTGTACAATTCCACTTTTTGCAATTTCACTGTACTTTTCCAGTAAACTATATGATAAAACTAATGGTTTAATTCAAAAGTAGAACTTGTCCTACAAAAAATAAGCCCTGATATGGCAAGATTGCCAGAAAAGTGAAAAAAAAATTATAGCTCTCGAAAGAAGGGGAACGAAAAACGGAAAATCGCCCGGGGGTGAATGGTTATGTTTATTGTTGTTTTTGGTGTTACACTTGGTTTATAGCTTAGGGTGCAGTTAAGGACCCTCCCTTCGGAAACTGGGCTGCAGGGCAGTATTCCAACATAATAACGACCCAAACACACCTTCAGGACGACCACTGTCTTTCTAAAGAAACTGAGGATAAAAGTGCTGGACTGGCAAAGCATGTCTCCAGACTTAAATCCTATTGAACATCTGTTAGGCATCTTCAATTGGAAAGTGGACGAGTACCAGGTCTTTAACATCCAGCAACTCTGTGATATCGTCATGGAGGATGGAAGAGGATTCCAGTGGCTCCTGTGAAGCTCCAGTGAACTCCATGTCCAAACGCGTTAAGGCAGTGCTTGAAAATAAGGGTGGCCACACAAAATATTCACACTTTTGGGCATAATTTTGATATTTTCACTTAGGGGGTGTACTCACTTTTGTCACCAGCGGTTTTGACATTAATGGCTGTGTTGAGTTATTTAGCAGGTACACTAAATTTACACTGTTATTCAAGCTCGACACTGACTACTTCACATTGTATCAAAGTGTCATTCATTGTTGTACCATGAAAGATATTATAAAAAATGTACAAAATGTGAAGGGTGTACTCACTTTTGTGCTATACTGTATAAGCTATGGAGAAGAGTGCTCACGTTTGATAGAATACATGAAAGAAGTGCATCAGGGAAACCCTCTGGTACTACATTTTTTAGGACAGGGATGTGTACACACACCACAGTCAGGAGGTAGCCGCCATGACCTATGCTTGACAAGTGAAGCTAGGTGGATAATAGAAACCAGTGTACTACGGACTCTAAAGCCTGCTTTACACGTTGCAATTTCGCATACGATATCGTATGCGATTTGCAACGCCCCCATCGTATGTGCGCAAGTTCAGTTTGTTGAACGTGCCGCACAAACAATTAACCCCCGTCACACGTACTTACCCGTACATACGACCTCGCTGTGGGCGGCGAATGTCCACTTCCTGGAGTGGGAGGGACGTTCGGCGTCACAGCGACGTCACGCGGCAGCCGGCCAATAGAAGCGGAGGGGCGGAGCTGAGCGGGACATAAACATCCCGCCCACCTCCTTCCTTCCGCATTGCTGGCCGCAGGACATAGGTAAGATCTGTTCATCGTTCCCGGGGTGTCACACGCTGAGATGTGTGCTACCCCGGGTACGATGAACAATCTGACGTTCAATTCTAGAGAAATGAACGATGTGCGTGCGATGAACGTTTTACCGTTCAATCGCAATCGCACGTACCTGTCACACACTGCAATGTACCTTACGATGCCGGATGTGCGTCACTTACGAAGGACCCCGCCGACAAATTGTAAGATACATTGCAGCGTGTAAGCGCGCTTAAGTGTAAATAATTGTAACGATTTGAGCATATTTTTGTAATCTATATAATAATTCCCTATTTGTGGTATCATTGTTTTCAGATTTAAATAAACTAGGTGACAACATTTGTCCAATTGTAGGGGCTTTACAGGCTATAAAATTAATAGAAGTTTTTATAATCTCTCTCAATTTGTTGTCTTCATTTAGAACAGGAAGATTTTTAAGGATAATTTTCTTTATATCATTAATTTGAGGACTATATGTAGATACAAACGTTAATCTATTATTTTCTTGTGAAGTGTACCTACTATGTTTGTTCTTATGCCAAGGTTCCTCTTCTAACAATGTCCTTCTGTCTTTATTATGTACAATTTTTTCTGCCCTATCACAAAGCCCTGCTGAATATTTCCTTTATATCAACCGATTCCTAACTCTTGAAAATTCTGCATTCAATTGATTATTTGATCTGGTATTTCTTTTGATGCTAGTATATTCACCAACTGGGATATTTTTAATCACATGTTCTTGGTGACATGAATTAGCTAACAGTATGGAATTGCGGACTATTGGTTTACGAAATGGGGAAATCTGCAATATATCTTGAATTTTAGTAATCGTGACTAGAGATGAGCGAACCAGTCCCGGTTCGGCTCGAGGTCGGTTCGCCGAACGGGAGTCCCGTTCGAGTTCGGTTCGTCGAACGTTCGACGAACCGAACTCGAACGTATAGGCTATAATGGGAGGCAATCACAAACACATAAAAATGCATTATAAATGTACACAAACAGTTAATAAACATTGCCATAACACTTACCGGTCCCCGCGATCCCTTCTGCACTCTGTCTCCTGCCGCTATTCCATCCGATGATCGCTTAATCCTCCCGGTGACCTGCACTGCCAGCAGAGATGCAGGACCTATCGTGACGTCAAAATAGCCATGTGACCAGTCACGTGGCTATTATCTCATTGGCTACAGACTGGTCACATGACTATGACACGTCATGTAGGACCTGCGAGTGCATCTCTCCGGTACACGGTGCACATATGTGTATCGCCGTGTACCGGCGACATGCTCTAGCACACGGTCGACTCCCCGTTCCGTTAGGGACCGGCTGACACATCCGGTCATTAACGGAGATCACCGTTGCCATAGCAACGCAGTTAGCGGTGACGTCACCGCTAACCGCGGCTCCGAGAGCACCATTGCTATGGTAACGCGTCTGTCAGCGTTACCGCTGTTACCGCTGACAGCCAGCATTGATCACTCACGGAGTGAAGGCTGCACGCTGCTTCCCGATTGTAGTGAGGATTGTAGTGAGGATGAGGTTCCCCAGCCCCAAGTGATGAGCTGGTGAACCTCATCCTCACTACAATCGTCACTACTACTACACTAGAAAGAAAGAAGACAGAAGAGCAGGATCGTGGAGGGCTGACAGGGGGTAATAAAGATGGAGTCTCTAATGTGTCTGTGTATTTATTTCTATTAAAGTATTTTTTCTCTGTGTGGTGTTTTTTTTTAACCCTTTATTGGAGATTCTAAATGGCCGGGTCAAACGTGCCTGACATTAAGAATCTCTGGCTTAATACTGGCTAGTAAAACAAAGCCAGTATTAACTCATGATTACCCAACAAGCCACCCGGCTCCAGGGCTGTTGGAAGAGTTGGATACAGCGCCAGATGATGGCGCTTCTATGAGAGCGCCATTTTCTGGGACGGCTGCGGACTGAAATCCGCAGCAGAGGCGCCCAGAAACCTCGGGCTAACCTGTGCTGCGGATTCCAATCCCCAGCTGCCTAGTTGTACCCGGCTGGACACAAAAATGGGGCGAAACCCACGTCATTTGTTTTTTAATTATTTCATGAAATAAGTGAAATAATTAAAAAAAACGGGCTTCCCTATATTTTTGGTTCCCAGCCGGGTACAAATAGGCAACTGGGGGTTGGATAATGGATAAATGGATAAAAAGTGGAGAAAAAGTGGAGAGAAAGTGGAGAAAAAATGTAGAAAAAGTGGAGAAAAAAATGGAGAAAAAGTGGAGAAAAAGAGGAGAAAAAGTGGAGAAAAAATGTAGAAAAAGTGGAGACAAAGTGGAGAAAAAGTGGATAAAATGTGGAGAAAAAAGTGGAGAAAAAAGTGGAGAAAAAGTGGCGATAAAGTGGAGAAAAAGTGGGGAAAAAGTGGAGAAAAAGTGGAGAAAAAAATGGATAAAAAGTGGAGAAAAAGTGGAGAGAAAGTGGAGAAAAAATGTAGAAAAAGTGGAGAAAAAATGGATAAAAAGTGGAGAAAAAGTGGAGAAAAAGTGGAGAAAAAAATGGAGAAAAAGTGGAGAAAAAGTGGAGAAAAAGTGGAGAAAAAAATGGATAAAAAATGGAGAAAAAAATGGAGAAAACGTGGAGAAAAAGTGGAGAAAAAGTGGAGAAAAAATGTAGAAAAAGTGGAGAAAAAGTGGAGAAAAAGTGGAGAAAAAATGTAGAAAAAGTGGAGACAAAGTGGAGAAAAAGTGGATAAAAAGTGGATAAAAAGTGGAGAAAAAGTGGAGAAAAAAGTGGAGAAAAAGTGGAGACAAAGTGGAGAAAAAGTGGAGAAAAAGTGGAGAAAAAAATGGAGAAAAAAATGGAGAAAAAGTGGAGAAAAAAATGGAGAAAAAGTGGAGAAAAAGTGGAGAGAAAGTGGAAAAAAAAGTGGAGAAAAAGTGGAGAAAAAGTTGAGAAAAAGTGGAGAAAAAGTGGAGAAAAAAGTGGAGAAAAGTGGAGAAAAAAGTGGAGAAAAAGTGGAGAAAAAAATGGAGAAAAAGTGGAGAAAAAATGTAGAAAAAGTGGAGACAAAGTGGAGAGAAAGTGGAGAAAATGTGGAGAAAAAGTGGAGAAAAAGTGGAGAAAAAGTGGAGAAAAAGTGGAGAAAAAAATGGAGAAAAAGTGGAGAAAAAGTGGAGAAAAAGTGGAGACAAAGTGGAGAAAAAGTGGAGAAAAAGTGGAGAAAAAAATAGAGAAAAAGTGGAGAAAAAGTGGAGAAAAAGTGGAGAAAAAGTGGAGAAAAAAATGGATAAAAAGTGGAGAAAAAGTGGAGAGAAAGTGGAGAAAAAAATGGATAAAAAGTGGAGAAAAAGTGGATAAAAAGTGGAGAAAAAGTGGAGAAAAAGTGGAGAAAAAGTGGAGAAAAAAATGGATAAAAAGTGGAGAAAAAGTGGAGAAAAAGTGGATAAAAAGTGGATAAAAAGTGGAGAAAAAGTGAAGAAAAAGTGGAGAAAAAGTGGAGAAAAAAATGTAGAGAAAGTGGAGAAAAAATGTAGAAAAAGAGGAGACAAAGTGGAGACAAAGTGGAGAATAAGTGGAGAAAAAATGGAGAAAAAGTGGAGAAAAAGTGGAGAAAAAAATGGAGAAAAAGTGGAGAAAAAGTAGAGAAAAAGTGGAGAAAAAAATGGAGAAAAAGTGGAGAAAAAGTGGAGAAAAATTGGATAAAAAATGGAGAAAAAATGGATAAAAAAATGGAGAAAAAGTGGAGAAAAAGTGGAGAAAAAGTGGAGAAAAAATGGATAAAAAATGGAGAAAAAAATGGAGAAAAAGTGGAGAAAAAGTGGAGAAAAAGTGGAGAAAAAATGTAGAAAAAGTGGAGACAAAGTGGAGAAAAAGTGGAGAAAAAGTGGATAAAAAGTGGAGAAAAAGTGGAGAAAAAGTGGAGAAAAAAATGGATAAAAAGTGGAGAAAAAGTGGAGAGAAAGTGGAGAAAAAATGGAGAAAAAGTGGAGAAAAAAATGTAGAAAAAGTGGAGACAAAGTGGAGAAAAAGTGGAGAAAAAGTGGAGAAAAAATGTAGAAAAAGTGGAGACAAAGTGGAGAAAAAGTGGAGAAAAAGTGGATAAAAGGTGGAGAAAAAGTGGAGAAAAAAGTGGAGAAAAAGTGGAAAAAAAAGTGGAGACAAAGTGGAGAAAAAGTGGAGAAAAAAATGGAGAAAAAGTGGAGAAAAAGTGGAGAAAAAAATGGATAAAAAGTGGAGAAAAAGTGGAGAGAAAGTGGAGAAAAAAGTGGAGAAAAAGTGGAGAAAAAAGTGGAGAAAAAGTGGAGAGAAAGTGGAGAAAAAATGGAGAAAAAGTGGAGAAAAAAATGGAGAAAAAGTGGAGAAAAAGTGGAGAAAAAGTGGAGAAAAAATGTAGAAAAAGTGGAGACAAAATGGAGAAAAAGTGGATAAAATGTGGAGAAAAAAGTGGAGAAAAAAGTGGAGAAAAAGTGGCGATAAAGTGGAGAAAAAGTGGGGAAAAAGTGGAGAAAAAGTGGAGAAAAAAATGGATAAAAAGTGGAGAAAAAGTGGAGAGAAAGTGGAGAAAAAATGTAGAAAAAGTGGAGAAAAAATGGATAAAAAGTGGAGAAAAAGTGGAGAAAAAGTGGAGAAAAAAAAGTGGATAAAAAGTGGATAAAAAGTGGAGAAAAAGTGGAGAAAAAAGTGGAGAAAAAGTGGAGAAAAAGTGGAGACAAAGTGGAGAAAAAGTGGAGAAAAAGTGGAGAAAAAAATGGAGAAAAAGTGGAGAAAAAGTGGAGAAAAAGTGGAGAAAAAAATGGAGAAAAAGTGGAGAAAAAGTGGAGAGAAAGTGGAAAAAAAAAAGTGGAGAAAAAGTGGAGAAAAAGTTGAGAAAAAGTGGAGAAAAAGTGGAGAAAAAAGTGGAGAAAAGTGGAGAAAAAAGTGGAGAAAAAGTGGAGAAAAAAATGGAGAAAAAGTGGAGAAAAAATGTAGAAAAAGTGGAGACAAAGTGGAGAGAAAGTGGAGAAAATGTGGAGAAAAAGTGGAGAAAAAGTGGAGAAAAAGTGGAGAAAAAGTGGAGAAAAAAATGGAGAAAAAGAGGAGAAAAAGTGGAGACAAAGTGGAGAAAAAGTGGAGAAAAAGTGGAGAAAAAAATGGAGAAAAAGTGGAGAAAAAGTGGAGAAAAAGTGGAGAAAAAAATGGATAAAAAGTGGAGAAAAAGTGGAGAGAAAGTGGAGAAAAAAATGGATAAAAAGTGGAGAAAAAGTGGATAAAAAGTGGAGAAAAAGTGGAGAAAAAGTGGAGAAAAAGTGGAGAAAAAAATGGATAAAAAGTGGAGAAAAAGTGGAGAAAAAGTGGATAAAAAGTGGATAAAAAGTGGAGAAAAAGTGAAGAAAAAGTGGAGAAAAAGTGGAGAAAAAAATGTAGAAAAAGTGGAGAAAAAATGTAGAAAAAGAGGAGACAAAGTGGAGACAAAGTGGAGAATAAGTGGAGAAAAAATGGAGAAAAAGTGGAGAAAAAGTGGAGAAAAAAATGGAGAAAAAGTGGAGAAAAAGTAGAGAAAAAGTGGAGAAAAAAATGGAGAAAAAGTGGAGAAAAAGTGGAGAAAAATTGGATAAAAAATGGAGAAAAAATGGATAAAAAAATGGAGAAAAAGTGGAGAAAAAGTGGAGAAAAAGTGGATAAAAAATGGATAAAAAATGGAGAAAAAAATGGAGAAAAAGTGGAGAAAAAGTGGAGAAAAAGTGGAGAAAAAATGTAGAAAAAGTGGAGACAAAGTGGAGAAAAAGTGGAGAAAAAGTGGAGAAAAAGTGGAGAAAAAGTGGAGAAAAAAATGGATAAAAAGTGGAGAAAAAGTGGAGAGAAAGTGGAGAAAAAATGGAGAAAAAGTGGAGAAAAAAATGGATAAAAAGTGGAGAAAAAGTGGAGAAAAAAATGGAGAAAAAATGGAGAAAAAAATGGAGAAAACGTGGAGAAAAAGTGGAGAAAAAGTGGAGAAAAAGTGGAGAAAAAAATGTAGAAAAAGTGGAGACAAAGTGGAGAAAAAGTGGAGAAAAAGTGGAGAAAAAATGTAGAAAAAGTGGAGAAAAAGTGGAGAAAAAGTGGATAAAAGGTGGAGAAAAAGTGGAGAAAAAAGTGGAGAAAAAGTGGAAAAAAAAGTGGAGACAAAGTAAAGAAAAAGTGAAGAAAAAAATGGAGAAAAAGTGGAGAAAAAGTGGAGAAAAAAATGGATAAAAAGTGGAGAAAAAGTGGAGAGAAAGTGGAGAAAAAAGTGGAGAAAAAGTGGAGAAAAAAGTGGAGAAAAAGTTGAGAAAAAGTGGAGAAAAAAATGGAGAAAAAGTGGAGAAAAAGTGGAGAAAAAAATGGAGAAAAAGTGGAGAGAAGGAGGAGAAAATGTGGAGAAAAAAGTGGAGAAAAAGTGGAGAAAAAGTGGAGAAAAAGTGGAGAAAAAGTGGAGAAAAAAATGGAGAAAAAGTGGAGAAAAAGTGAAGAAAAAGTGGAGAAAAAGTGGAGAAAAAATGTAGAAAAAATGTAGAAAAAGTGGAGAAAAAATGTAGAAAAAGTGGAGAAAAAGTGGAGAAAAAGTGGAGAAAAAGTGGAGAAAAAGTGGAGCACCCTTTGGTGCCTTTCATGTGGCACTAAGGGGTGCTCAGCTTTGTATTTAGCCAAAAAAATGAAAAAAAAAATGAAGTAGGGTTCCCCCTAGTTTTGTAGCCAGCTAGGGTAAAGCAGACGGCTGCAGCCTGCAGACCACAGCTGGCAACCTCACCTTGGCTGGTAATCCAAAACTGAGGGCACCCCACGCTGTTATTTTAAATTAAATAAATAATTAAAAAAAAAAAAACACGTAGGGGTCCCCCAAAATTGGATCACCAGCCAAGGTAAAGCAGACAGCTGGGGCCTGATATTCTCAGACTAGGGAGGTCCATGGTTATTGGACTCTCCCCAGCCTAAAAATAGCAGGCCGCAGCCGCCCCAGAAGTGGCGCATCCATTAGATGCGCCAATCCTGGTGCTTCGCCCCAGCTCATCCCGCGCCCTGGTGCGGTGGCAAACGGGGTAATATATGGGGTTAATACCAGATGTGTAATGTCACCTGGCATCAAGCCCTGGGGTTGGTGAGGTCAGGCGTCTATCATATACCCGACATCACCAACCCAGTCAGTAATAAAAAAAAAATAGACGACAAACACATTTTTATTTGAAAAAACACTCCCCAAAACATTCCCTCTTTAACCAATTTATTAGAATGAAAAACAAATCCAGGTCTGCTGTAATCCAAGGGGTTGCCATGACGATCCACACTGTCCCAGTCAATGAAGAGCAGGATGTTCCCCATTGGCTGGGAGAGCAGTGCAGTGACCTGAGCTAACATCAATGGGTCAGCCCAGGTCACTGCAGGAGATGACAAGTGCTGCTGTCAGCGAGGTACATTACCTGCGCTGATCTCCAGCACACTGACAGCCCCTGTCACTGAGTTCAATGACCGGCGCCTTCACACCAAGTATCGCGAGAGGCCCGTGACGTCACCGCTAGTCAGTCTCGGGTCGGAAGCGAGAGGTGATGTGACAAGCGGCGGCCATGGAGGACAGTGACAGCGGAATGGAGAAAAAGTAGATAAAAAATGGATAAAAAATGGATAAAAAATGGAGAAAAAGTGGAGAAAAAGTGGAGAAAAAAATGGATAAAAAATGGAGAAAAATATGGAGAAAAAGTGGAGAAAAAAATGGATAAAAAGTGGAGAAAAAGTGGAGAGAAAGTGGAGAAAAAGTGGAGAAAATTTGGATAAAATGTGGAGACAAAGTGGAGAAAAAGTGGAGAAAATGTGGATAAAATGTGGAGAAAAAGTGGAGAAAAAAGTGGAGAAAAAGTGGAGAAAAAGTGGAGAAAAAGTGGAGAAAAAAATGGATAAAAAGTGGAGAAAAAGTGGAGAGAAAGTGGAGAAAAAATGGAGAAAAAGTGGAGAAAAAGTGGAGAAAAAGTGGAGAAAAAGTGGAGAAAAAATGGAGAAACAAATGTAGAAAAAGTGGAGAAAAAATGTAGAAAAAGTGGAGAAAAAGTGGAGAAAAAAATGGAGAAAAAGTGGAGAAAAAGTGGAGAAAAAGTGGAGACAAAGTGGAGAAAAAGTGGAGAAAAAGTGGAGAAAAAAATGGAGAAAAAGTGGAGAAAAAGTGGAGAAAAAGTGGAGAAAAAAATGGATAGATAAAAAGTGGAGAAAAAGTGGAAAGAAAGTGGAGAAAAAAATGGATAAAAAGTGGAGAAAAAGTGGAGAAAAAGTGGAGAAAAAGTGGAGAAAAAAATGGATAAAAAGTGGAGAAAAAGTGGAGAAAAAGTGGATAAAAAGTGGAGAAAAAGTGGAGAAAAAGTGAAGAAAAAGTGGAGAAAAAGTGGAGAAAAAAATGTAGAAAAAGTGGAGAAAAAATGTAGAAAAAGAGGAGACAAAGTGGAGACAAAGTGGAGAATAAGTGGAGAAAAAATGGAGAAAAAGTGGAGAAAAAGTGGAGAAAAAAATGGAGAAAAAGTGGAGAAAAAGTAGAGAAAAAGTGGAGAAAAAAATGGAGAAAAAGTGGAGAAAAAGTGGAGAAAAAGTGGAGAAAAAAAATGGATAAAAAGTGGAGAAAAAGTGGAGAGAAAGTGGAGAAAAAATGGGGAAAAAGTGGAGAAAAAGTGGAGAAAAAGTGGAGAAAAAGTGGAGAAAAAATGGAGAAACAAATGTAGAAAAAGTGGAGAAAAAATGTAGAAAAAGTGGAGAAAAAGTGGAGAAAAAAATGGAGAAAAAGTGGAGAAAAAGTGGAGAAAAAGTGGAGACAAAGTGGAGAAAAAGTGGAGAAAAAGTGGAGAAAAAAATGGAGAAAAAGTGGAGAAAAAGTGGAGAAAAAGTGGAGAAAAAAATGGATAAAAAGTGGAGAAAAAGTGGAGAGAAAGTGGAGAAAAAAATGGATAAAAAGTGGAGAAAAAGTGGAGAAAAAGTGGAGAAAAAGTGGAGAAAAAAATGGATAAAAAGTGGAGAAAAAGTGGAGAAAAAGTGGATAAAAAGTGGAGAAAAAGTGGAGAAAAAGTGAAGAAAAAGTGGAGAAAAAGTGGAGAAAAAAATGTAGAAAAAGTGGAGAAAAAATGTAGAAAAAGAGGAGACAAAGTGGAGACAAAGTGGAGAATAAGTGGAGAAAAAATGGAGAAAAAGTGGAGAAAAAGTGGAGAAAAAAATGGAGAAAAAGTGGAGAAAAAGTAGAGAAAAAGTGGAGAAAAAAATGGAGAAAAAGTGGAGAAAAAGTGGAGAAAAAGTGGAGAAAAAAAATGGATAAAAAGTGGAGAAAAAGTGGAGAGAAAGTGGAGAAAAAATGGGGAAAAAGTGGAGAAAAAGTGGAGAAAAAGTGGAGAAAAAGTGGAGAAAAAATGGAGAAACAAATGTAGAAAAAGTGGAGAAAAAATGTAGAAAAAGTGGAGAAAAAGTGGAGAAAAAAATGGAGAAAAAGTGGAGAAAAAGTGGAGAAAAAGTGGAGACAAAGTGGAGAAAAAGTGGAGAAAAAGTGGAGAAAAAAATGGAGAAAAAGTGGAGAAAAAGTGGAGAAAAAGTGGAGAAAAAAATGGATAAAAAGTGGAGAAAAAGTGGAGAGAAAGTGGAGAAAAAAATGGATAAAAAGTGGAGAAAAAGTGGAGAAAAAGTGGAGAAAAAGTGGAGAAAAAAATGGATAAAAAGTGGAGAAAAAGTGGAGAAAAAGTGGATAAAAAGTGGAGAAAAAGTGGAGAAAAAGTGAAGAAAAAGTGGAGAAAAAGTGGAGAAAAAAATGTAGAAAAAGTGGAGAAAAAATGTAGAAAAAGAGGAGACAAAGTGGAGACAAAGTGGAGAATAAGTGGAGAAAAAATGGAGAAAAAGTGGAGAAAAAGTGGAGAAAAAAATGGAGAAAAAGTGGAGAAAAAGTAGAGAAAAAGTGGAGAAAAAAATGGAGAAAAAGTGGAGAAAAAGTGGAGAAAAATTGGATAAAAAATGGAGAAAAAATGGATAAAAAAATGGAGAAAAAGTGGAGAAAAAGTGGATAAAAAGTGGATAAAAAATGGATAAAAAATGGAGAAAAAAATGGAGAAAAAGTGGAGAAAAAGTGGAGAAAAAGTGGAGACAAAATGTAGAAAAAGTGGAGACAAAGTGGAGAAAAAGTGGATAAAAAGTGGATAAAAAGTGGAGAAAAAGTGGAGAAAAAAATGGATAAAAAGTGGAGAAAAAGTGGAGAGAAAGTGGAGAAAAAATGGAGAAAAAGTGGAGAAAAAAATGGATAAAAAGTGGAGAAAAAGTGGAGAAAAAGTGGAGAAAAAAATGGAGAAAAAGTGGAGAAAAAGTGGAGAAAAAAATGGAGAAAAAATGGAGAAAAAAATGGAGAAAACGTGGAGAAAAAGTGGAGAAAAAGTGGAGAAAAAGTGGAGAAAAAGTGGAGAAAAAAATGTAGAAAAAGTGGAGACAAAGTGGAGAAAAAGTGGAGAAAAAGTGGAGAAAAAATGTAGAAAAAGTGGAGACAAAGTGGAGAAAAAGTGGAGAAAAAGTGGATAAAAGGTGGAGAAAAAGTGGAGAAAAAAGTGGAGAAAAAGTGGAAAAAAAGTGGAGACAAAGTGGAGAAAAAGTGGAGAAAAAAATGGAGAAAAAGTGGAGAAAAAGTGGAGAAAAAAATGGATAAAAAGTGGAGAAAAAGTGGAGAGAAAGTGGAGAAAAAAGTGGAGAAAAAGTGGAGAAAAAAGTGGAGAAAAAGTGGAGAAAAAGTTGAGAAAAAGTGGAGAAAAAGTGGAGAAAAAAGTGGAGAAAAAGTGGAGAAAAAAGTGGAGAAAAAATGGATAAAGAGTGGAGAAAAAGTGGAGAGAAAGTGGAGAAAAAAGTGGAGAAAAAGTGGAGAAAAAAGTGGAGAAAAAGTGGAGAAAAAGTTGAGAAAAAGTGGAGAAAAAGTGGAGAAAAAAGTGGAGAAAAAGTGGAGAAAAAAGTGGAGAAAAAGTGGAGAAAAAGTGGAGAAAAAAATGGAGAAAAAGTGGAGAAAAAGTGGAGAAAAAAATGGAGAAAAAGTGGAGAAAAAGTGGAGAAAAAGTGGAGCACCCTTTGGTGCCTTTCATGTGGCACTAAGGGGTGCTCAGCTTTGTATTTAGCCAAAAAAATGAAAAAAAAAATGAAGTAGGGTTCCCCCTAGTTTTGTAGCCAGCTAGGGTAAAGCAGACGGCTGCAGCCTGCAGACCACAGCTGGCAACCTCACCTTGGCTGGTAATCCAAAACTGAGGGCACCCCACGCTGTTATTTTAAATTAAATAAATAATTAAAAAAAAAAAACACGTAGGGGTCCCCCAAAATTGGATCACCAGCCAAGGTAAAGCAGACAGCTGGGGCCTGATATTCTCAGACTAGGGAGGTCCATGGTTATTGGACTCTCCCCAGCCTAAAAATAGCAGGCCGCAGCCGCCCCAGAAGTGGCGCATCCATTAGATGCGCCAATCCTGGTGCTTCGCCCCAGCTCATCCCGCGCCCTGGTGCGGTGGAAAACGGGGTAATATATGGGGTTAATACCAGATGTGTAATGTCACCTGGCATCAAGCCCTGGGGTTGGTGAGGTCAGGCGTCTATCATATACCCGACATCACCAACCCAGTCAGTAATAAAAAAAAAATAGACGACAAACACATTTTTATTTGAAAAAACACTCCCCAAAACATTCCCTCTTTAACCAATTTATTAGAATGAAAAACAAATCCAGGTCTGCTGTAATCCAAGGGGTTGCCATGACGATCCACACTGTCCCAGTCAATGAAGAGCAGGATGTTCCCCATTGGCTGGGAGAGCAGTGCAGTGACCTGAGCTAACATCAATGGGTCAGCCCAGGTCACTGCAGGAGATGACAAGTGCTGCTGTCAGCGAGGTACATTACCTGCGCTGATCTCCAGCACACTGACAGCCCCTGTCACTGAGTTCAATGACCGGCGCCTTCACACCAAGTATCGCGAGAGGCCCGTGACGTCACCGCTAGTCAGTCTCGGGTCGGAAGCGAGAGGTGATGTGACAAGCGGCGGCCATGGAGGACAGTGACAGCGGAATGGAGAAAAAGTAGATAAAAAATGGATAAAAAATGGATAAAAAAATGGAGAAAAAGTGGAGAAAAAGTGGAGAAAAAAATGGATAAAAAATGGAGAAAAAGTGGAGAAAAAGTGGAGAAAAAGTGGAGAAAAAATGTAGAAAAAGTGGAGACAAAGTGGAGAAAAAGTGGAGAAAATGTGGATAAAATGTGGAGAAAAAGTGGAGAAAAAAGTGGAGAAAAAGTGGAGAAAAAATGTAGAAAAAGTGGAGAAAAAGTGGAGAAAAAAATGGAGAAAAAGTGGAGAAAAAGTGGAGAAAAAGTGGAGACAAAGTGGAGAAAAAGTGGAGAAAAAGTGGAGAAAAAAATGGAGAAAAAGTGGAGAAAAAGTGGAGAAAAAGTGGAGAAAAAAATGGATAAAAAGTGGAGAAAAAGTGGAGAGAAAGTGGAGAAAAAAATGGATAAAAAGTGGAGAAAAAGTGGAGAAAAAGTGGAGAAAAAGTGGAGAAAAAAATGGATAAAAAGTGGAGAAAAAGTGGATAAAAAGTGGATAAAAAGTGGATAAAAAGTGGAGAAAAAGTGAAGAAAAAGTGGAGAAAAAGTGGAGAAAAAAATGTAGAAAAAGTGGAGAAAAAATGTAGAAAAAGAGGAGACAAAGTGGAGACAAAGTGGAGAATAAGTGGAGAAAAAATGGAGAAAAAGTGGAGAAAAAGTGGAGAAAAAAATGGAGAAAAAGTGGAGAAAAAGTAGAGAAAAAGTGGAGAAAAAAATGGAGAAAAAGTGGAGAAAAAGTGGAGAAAAATTGGATAAAAAATGGAGAAAAAATGGATAAAAAAATGGAGAAAAAGTGGAGAAAAAGTGGAGAAAAAGTGGATAAAAAATGGATAAAAAATGGAGAAAAAAATGGAGAAAAAGTGGAGAAAAAGTGGAGAAAAAGTGGAGAAAAAATGTAGAAAAAGTGGAGACAAAGTGGAGAAAAAGTGGAGAAAAAGTGGAGAAAAAGTGGAGAAAAAGTGGAGAAAAAGTGGAGAAAAAAATGGATAAAAAGTGGAGAAAAAGTGGAGAGAAAGTGGAGAAAAAATGGAGAAAAAGTGGAGAAAAAAATGGATAAAAAGTGGAGAAAAAGTGGAGAAAAAGTGGAGAAAAAAATGGAGAAAAAGTGGAGAAAAAGTGGAGAAAAAGTGGAGAAAAAGTGGAGAAATAAATGGAGAAAAAATGGAGAAAAAAATGGAGAAAACGTGGAGAAAAAGTGGAGAAAAAGTGGAGAAAAAGTGGAGAAAAAGTGGAGAAAAAAATGTAGAAAAAGTGGAGACAAAGTGGAGAAAAAGTGGAGAAAAAGTGGAGAAAAAATGTAGAAAAAGTGGAGACAAAGTGGAGAAAAAGTGGAGAAGAAGTGGATAAAAGGTGGAGAAAAAGTGGAGAAAAAAGTGGAGAAAAAGTGGAAAAAAAGTGGAGACAAAGTGGAGAAAAAGTGGAGAAAAAAATGGAGAAAAAGTGGAGAAAAAGTGGAGACAAAAATGGATAAAAAGTGGAGAAAAAGTGGAGAGAAAGTGGAGAAAAAAGTGGAGAAAAAGTGGAGAAAAAAGTGGAGAAAAAGTGGAGAAAAAGTTGAGAAAAAGTGGAGAAAAAGTGGAGAAAAAAGTGGAGAAAAAGTGGAGAAAAAAGTGGAGAAAAAATGGATAAAAAGTGGAGAAAAAGTGGAGAGAAAGTGGAGAAAAAAGTGGAGAAAAAGTGGAGAAAAAAGTGGAGAAAAAGTGGAGAAAAAGTTGAGAAAAAGTGGAGAAAAAGTGGAGAAAAAAGTGGAGAAAAAGTGGAGAAAAAAGTGGAGAAAAAGTGGAGAAAAAGTGGAGAAAAAAATGGAGAAAAAGTGGAGAAAAAGTGGAGAAAAAAATGGAGAAAAAGTGGAGAGAAGGAGGAGAAAATGTGGAGAAAAAAGTGGAGAAAAAGTGGAGAAAAAGTGGAGAAAAAGTGGAGAAAAAGTGGAGAAAAAAATGGAGAAAAAGTGGAGAAAAAGTGAAGAAAAAGTGGAGAAAAAGTGGAGAAAAAATGTAGAAAAAATGTAGAAAAAGTGGAGAAAAAATGTAGAAAAAGTGGAGAAAAAGTGGAGAAAAAGTGGAGAAAAAGTGGAGAAAAAGTGGAGCACCCTTTGGTGCCTTTCATGTGGCACTAAGGGGTGCTCAGCTTTGTATTTAGCCAAAAAAATGAAAAAAAAAAATGAAGTAGGGTTCCCCCTAGTTTTGTAGCCAGCTAGGGTAAAGCAGACGGCTGCAGCCTGCAGACCACAGCTGGCAACCTCACCTTGGCTGGTAATCCAAAACTGAGGGCACCCCACGCTGTTATTTTAAATTAAATAAATAATTAAAAAAAAAAAAACACGTAGGGGTCCCCCAAAATTGGATCACCAGCCAAGGTAAAGCAGACAGCTGGGGCCTGATATTCTCAGACTAGGGAGGTCCATGGTTATTGGACTCTCCCCAGCCTAAAAATAGCAGGCCGCAGCCGCCCCAGAAGTGGCGCATCCATTAGATGCGCCAATCCTGGTGCTTCGCCCCAGCTCATCCCGCGCCCTGGTGCGGTGGCAAACGGGGTAATATATGGGGTTAATACCAGATGTGTAATGTCACCTGGCATCAAGCCCTGGGGTTGGTGAGGTCAGGCGTCTATCATATACCCGACATCACCAACCCAGTCAGTAATAAAAAAAAAATAGACGACAAACACATTTTTATTTGAAAAAACACTCCCCAAAACATTCCCTCTTTAACCAATTTATTAGAATGAAAAACAAATCCAGGTCTGCTGTAATCCAAGGGGTTGCCATGACGATCCACACTGTCCCAGTCAATGAAGAGCAGGATGTTCCCCATTGGCTGGGAGAGCAGTGCAGTGACCTGAGCTAACATCAATGGGTCAGCCCAGGTCACTGCAGGAGATGACAAGTGCTGCTGTCAGCGAGGTACATTACCTGCGCTGATCTCCAGCACACTGACAGCCCCTGTCACTGAGTTCAATGACCGGCGCCTTCACACCAAGTATCGCGAGAGGCCCGTGACGTCACCGCTAGTCAGTCTCGGGTCGGAAGCGAGAGGTGATGTGACAAGCGGCGGCCATGGAGGACAGTGACAGCGGAATGGAGAAAAAGTAGATAAAAAATGGATAAAAAATGGATAAAAAATGGAGAAAAAGTGGAGAAAAAGTGGAGAAAAAAATGGATAAAAAATGGAGAAAAATATGGAGAAAAAGTGGAGAAAAAGTGGAGAAAAAGTGGAGAAAAAATGTAGAAAAAGTGGAGACAAAGTGGAGAAAAAGTGGAGAAAATGTGGATAAAATGTGGAGAAAAAGTGGAGAAAAAAGTGGAGAAAAAGTGGAGAAAAAGTGGAGAAAAAGTGGAGAAAAAAATGGATAAAAAGTGGAGAAAAAGTGGAGAGAAAGTGGAGAAAAAATGGAGAAAAAGTGGAGAAAAAGTGGAGAAAAAGTGGAGAAAAAGTGGAGAAAAATGGAGAAACAAATGTAGAAAAAGTGGAGAAAAAATGTAGAAAAAGTGGAGAAAAAGTGGAGAAAAAAATGGAGAAAAAGTGGAGAAAAAGTGGAGAAAAAGTGGAGACAAAGTGGAGAAAAAGTGGAGAAAAAGTGGAGAAAAAAATGGAGAAAAAGTGGAGAAAAAGTGGAGAAAAAGTGGAGAAAAAAGTGGAGAAAAAGTGGAGAAAAAGTGGAGAAAAAAATGTAGAAAAAGTGGAGAAAAAGTGGAGAAAAAAATGGAGAAAAAGTGGAGAGAAGGAGGAGAAAATGTGGTGAAAAAAGTGGAGAAAAAGTGGAGAAAAAGTGGAGAAAAAGTGGAGAAAAAGTGGAGAAAAAAATGGAGAAAAAGTGGAGAAAAAGTGAAGAAAAAGTGGAGAAAAAGTGGAGAAAAAATGTAGAAAAAATGTAGAAAAAGTGGAGAAAAAATGTAGAAAAAGTGGAGAAAAAGTGGAGAAAAAGTGGAGAAAAAGTGGAGAAAAAGTGGAGCACCCTTTGGTGCCTTTCATGTGGCACTAAGGGGTGCTCAGCTTTGTATTTAGCCAAAAAAATGAAAAAAAAAATGAAGTAGGGTTCCCCCTAGTTTTGTAGCCAGCTAGGGTAAAGCAGACGGCTGCAGCCTGCAGACCACAGCTGGCAACCTCACCTTGGCTGGTAATCCAAAACTGAGGGCACCCCACGCTGTTATTTTAAATTAAATAAATAATTAAAAAAAAAAAAACACGTAGGGGTCCCCCAAAATTGGATCACCAGCCAAGGTAAAGCAGACAGCTGGGGCCTGATATTCTCAGACTAGGGAGGTCCATGGTTATTGGACTCTCCCCAGCCTAAAAATAGCAGGCCGCAGCCGCCCCAGAAGTGGCGCATCCATTAGATGCGCCAATCCTGGTGCTTCGCCCCAGCTCATCCCGCGCCCTGGTGCGGTGGCAAACGGGGTAATATATGGGGTTAATACCAGATGTGTAATGTCACCTGGCATCAAGCCCTGGGGTTGGTGAGGTCAGGCGTCTATCATATACCCGACATCACCAACCCAGTCAGTAATAAAAAAAAAATAGACGACAAACACATTTTTATTTGAAAAAACACTCCCCAAAACATTCCCTCTTTAACCAATTTATTAGAATGAAAAACAAATCCAGGTCTGCTGTAATCCAAGGGGTTGCCATGACGATCCACACTGTCCCAGTCAATGAAGAGCAGGATGTTCCCCATTGGCTGGGAGAGCAGTGCAGTGACCTGAGCTAACATCAATGGGTCAGCCCAGGTCACTGCAGGAGATGACAAGTGCTGCTGTCAGCGAGGTACATTACCTGCACTGATCTCCAGCACACTGACAGCCCCTGTCACTGAGTTCAATGACCGGCGCCTTCACACCAAGTATCGCGAGAGGCCCGTGACGTCACCGCTAGTCAGTCTCGGGTCGGAAGCGAGAGGTGATGTGACAAGCGGCGGCCATGGAGGACAGTGACAGCGGAATGGAGAAAAAGTAGATAAAAAATGGATAAAAAATGGATAAAAAATGGAGAAAAAGTGGAGAAAAAAATGGATAAAAAATGGAGAAAAATATGGAGAAAAAGTGGAGAAAAAGTGGAGAAAAAGTGGAGAAAAAATGTAGAAAAAGTGGAGACAAAGTGGAGAAAAAGTGGAGAAAATGTGGATAAAATGTGGAGAAAAAGTGGAGAAAAAAGTGGAGAAAAAGTGGAGAAAAAGTGGAGAAAAAAATGGATAAAAAGTGGAGAAAAAGTGGAGAGAAAGTGGAGAAAAAATGGAGAAAAAGTGGAGAAAAAGTGGAGAAAAAGTGGAGAAAAAATGGAGAAACAAATGTAGAAAAAGTGGAGAAAAAATGTAGAAAAAGTGGAGAAAAAGTGGAGAAAAGGTGGAGAAAAAGTGGAGCACCCTTTGGTGCCTTTCATGTGGCACTAAGGGGTGCTTAGCTTTGTATTTAGCCAAAAAAATGAAAAAAAAAATGACGTAGGGTTCCCCCTAGTTTTGTAGCCAGCTAGGGTAAAGCAGACGGCTGCAGCCTGCAGACCACAGCTGGCAACCTCACCTTGGCTGGTAATCCAAAACTGAGGGCACCCCACGCTGTTATTTTAAATTAAATAAATAATTTAAAAAAAAAAAAAACACGTAGGGGTCCCCCAAAATTGGATCACCAGCCAAGGTAAAGCAGACAGCTGGGGCCTGATATTCTCAGACTAGGGAGGTCCATGGTTATTGGACTCTCCCCAGCCTAAAAATAGCAGGCCGCAGCCGCCCCAGAAGTGGCGCATCCATTAGATGCGCCAATCCTGGTGCTTCGCCCCAGCTCATCCCGCGCCCTGGTGCGGTGGCAAACGGGGTAATATATGGGGTTAATACCAGATGTGTAATGTCACCTGGCATCAAGCCCTGGGGTTGGTGAGGTCAGGCGTCTATCATATACCCGACATCACCAACCCAGTCAGTAATAAAAAAAATAGACGACAAACACATTTTTATTTGAAAAAACACTCCCCAAAACATTCCCTCTTTAACCAATTTATTAGAATGAAAAACAAATCCAGGTCTGCTGTAATCCAAGGGGTTGCCATGACAATCCACACTGTCCCAGTCAATGAAGAGCAGGATGTTCCCCATTGGCTGGGAGAGCAGTGCAGTGACCTGAGCTAACATCAATGGGTCAGCCCAGGTCACTGCAGGAGATGACAAGTGCTGCTGTCAGCGAGGTACATTACCTGCGCTGATCTCCAGCACACTGACAGCCCCTGTCACTGAGTTCAATGACCGGCGCCTTCACACCAAGTATCGCGAGAGGCCCGTGACGTCACCGCTAGTCAGTCTCGGGTCGGAAGCGAGAGGTGATGTGACAAGCGGCGGCCATGGAGGACAGTGACAGCGCTGAGGTCGGGATGGCGGGACTTCATCACCGCAGGTAAGCCGAGCGGGACCATGTGTGTGTGTGTGTGTGTGTGTGTGTGTGTGTGTGTGTGTGTGTATATGTGTACATGCCGCGGGCAGGAGGGGGCGGAGCGAGCTGAGTGGGGAAGTGTGGGCTTCCTGCACGTAACTAAGATAAACATCGGGTTACTAACCAAAGCGCTTTGGTTGGATACCCGATGTTTATCTTGGTTACCAGCTTCTGGCAGGCTGCCAGCGATGGCTCCTGCACACTCTAGCTGTAAAAAGCCCTGCTTTTTGCTGCTAGAACCGTTCTCGAACGTATCTAGAACTATCGAGCTTTTGCAAAAAGCTCGAGTTCTAGTTCGATCTCGAACAGCCCCCAAAATCACTCGAGCTTAGAACTGGAGAACCACGAACCGCGAACCGCGCTCAACTCTAATCGTGACATCTAAAAAATGTGTATCAAATTCCTGGATCTGACTTGTAAATGTCATGTTCTTGTTGTTATTATTAATATGTTTGAGAAAATCCGACACTTCATCTCTAAGTCCTTTCCAAATCATCAATACGTCATCCAGGTAGTGTCCGTACCAGTTAATCTGGGAGGAGAACGGGTTACTGGATGAAAAAATAAATTTTTCTTCCCAACTATACATAAATACATTAGCAATAGCTGGGGAGAAACAACCACGCATACGTGCTCCTCTTCTTTGGCGATAGAACTTACTATTATAAATAAAAAAGTTATGTTTTAACAAAAACTCAGCAGCCATGCAAAGAAAATGACATAAATCAGGTGAATAATTGCTGTATCTTTATAAACAATCATGCATATTTTCTAGTACTATATTATGGGGAATACACGGGTACAAACCTACAACATCAAAGGATAACAATAATGATTCATGTGGAACTTCATATCTGTCCAAAGATGAAACGACATGCTTTGTATTTACACAAGATACTTGGTACACCTGATTTATGTAATTTTCGATGCATGGTTCTATGATTTTAGAAGATTCTCTCGCTGGAATTTTTTCTCTCTACTTTCCCTATATGGATGTTTTGTAATATGTGAATACATCGAGTCCTCCAAAGCAAACTATAGACTTTCTTTATGAGATATATATGTTTTCATGAACCCTGTAAAAAGGACCTTTCAGCAAATTTTTCACATTGAACTGGACACGGGATGTAATAGTGGCTGTAGAGCAGAATAGGTTTGTTTTTTTACTATGGCGGAGATATCTGCGATACAAGTGTTTTGCACCTTTGAGCTCTCATCTTTGGCATGGAGTGTGGCGGGAAAGACACTACTGCAGAGCTTGAGACTTATTACAAACACATCTAGCAGCTCTCTCTCAAATTCAAGTAAGCATCATTGGCAGGACTAAATACACATTTGCTTGCTTTTGATTGGCAGAACTTTGAGAGGACAGTTACTCAAAGTGTTTTTAATAACACTGCCAGGGATGAGAGCTGAAAGCTGTCACACTCAGATCTGCTGTGCTGCTGCACATGTAATCACTCTGCAGTGAGGAGTGCAGACTGTTTGTCAATGTTAGCGTACTTTACTACTTGTGACTCGCCCACCCCAGGGCTATGGGACACCCGGTGCCGGGCCGGACTAGTCCGGGGGTCGTCAGTGGTGGCTGGGCCCGACTCCGTGACCCTGGTGGGTGTCAATTAAATATGGCTGGTGACTTGGGGGTGAATAAAGTTTATGATTTTCGTGACGCCACCTGTGGTTTGCGGCTATTAAGCCGCCACTGCTGTATGAGGCCTCCGGGGCTGGTGATATGGCAGCTTGGGTGGTCCTGCTCCCCATAGGTGGAGCGGTGCCCCGGGGCAACAGTTGGTGGTTGTAAGTGTCTATGCAGACACCAGGGCTGCAGTTTCAAGATGTTTACTCACAGTTGGTTATTTGACACGGCAGCTGTCCGGTTGCCCACTGGTGTGCTGGAATCCCCTGTCAGGGACCTCCGCCGATCCCGGGTAGATCTGAGGGTAATTGCCAGTACACCCCTCTATGTGTTTCTTTCTCAGCTGACTCCTCAAGCCATGCCCTTGTTGGCTGAACCAGGCTCGGCCTCCACTGCAGCCTCCAGGGTGGGAGCTCGCCTGTCGGTTATTTGCCCCTTTTCTAGAGGTTCTGCTGTGGGCTGTGGTCCGGGGAGCATGCAGCCTCCCTGGACCTCGGTTTCTAACCTTTGGAGTTGACTTCTCCTCCTCCAGTGACTAGGGACCGTCCACTGGATGCAGCTTGATCCCTCCACCGATGTTCCTGTGGAACAGGCCACCAGCTCAAAAGCTATCTGTGGCCCTGGAATCCTTTCGTTCCCTGCTTGGTGTCACCTGGACCCTCTGAGTCCCAAGGTCTTCACCAGGAAGCGTCACTTTCTTCTCTTTAGCTCCTGACTGACTAGAGCTTTCTTACTCTCTCTCCTTCTTGTCTGCCTCCCGCAGACCTCCTCCTCCTTCTCCCCTCTCTCTCACTCTTCAACTAACTACACTTGACCTTCCTTTCCCTGTCTACTCTCTGGTGGCTTCTCCCACCTCCCCGGTTGCTAAGCTACCACCCAATAGGAAAGGGGATGGGACTTACCGGCCCTCCCTGATGAGCCAGCCACGAGGGTTGCTGCCACAGTCCCCTGTCCCTGTGTGTGCCTAGCAATTGGTGTAGTGCGGATTTACCTGGGAACTGGCATGCACCCCTTTCCTTATCCAGGATGGGACATCACACCTCTGGATGGGGTGCAATGTCTCTGTGGCGACGGAAGCCTCAGGGGCGCCACACTTGCGCATAGCTTCTGATGTGAGAGCATCGGAAGCGATATGCTATTAACCCCCTCCTGCGAGCATCATCTGAGGGTCATGTGACTGTGATCTGATCTTGCAATAGGATCACAGCTGCAGAGGAGAGGGGGGAGCACTTTTTGCCTCCTCTTCACAGCTTGTCTGTTCGTATATCGCACTGCACTCGTATTACATACCAGTGCTGTGCAATGTTTTACACACTTCCATAGACTTGTATGGGGGTGCGTGAGCCGAGACTTGCAATTCATTCCGCATGCCGCTATAGCATGAGAAATCAATCGCAGATGGAAACTGCTCCATAGTTTTGCACTAAAGTGAGAGCAATCCGATGTTTTATTGGATTGCACTCATGCCTGCAAAATGTAAGTGGAACCGAGGCCTTATTGTGAGGGGCATGTTCTTCTTTCTCCTGTGCGTTGCTGTTTATTTAAGATTGGTAAGTGTCATAAAAAGGAAGAACTACCTGCCCCAGTGAAATCTCTCTGGTAATGCCCACTTGGACTTAAAAAAAATTAACTGCTTAAGTGCCAAAACTTTCAACCCCCTACCAACCAGTACGTCATAGACCGGCTCCCTGAATTCAATGCATCTTAGGGTACACTCACACGAGTGTATGAATCGGACGAATGCAATGCGAGAAAATCTTGCATTGCATTCAGACCAATGTTATTCAATGAGTGAGAGCAGATAGTCATCTTTTTTTCTCATCCAGATTCTGAATGAGAGAAAAGTCGCAGCATGCTGCGATTGTCAGCGAGAGATGTGTCACTCACACCCATACAAGTTTATGGGTGTGAGAGAAACATCGGACTGCACTCAGATGACAGCAGAGTGCAGTGCAATTATCGCATCACCTGACAATGAAGGAGATGCGCCCTTGGAGAAAGCCACGGCGAAACGCGTGAGGGTGTGCATGGTGAGGCTGTATTTCTATGTAGCACTGTGAAAAATACTCCTTCAGCAGGCATGTTTTTTGTCGTTATTTTTTCCTGATCTTTTTTGGGCTTTATTTTAAGCCCTTTCCTTGTTATCATGTCATCCTAAACATTCCTGCATTTTTAATACCATCCAGTCACAGCTGCTAACACATTTAAAACCTGTGTCCTTTCTTGTGAAGTAATTTTTTATCATCATGATATACAGTTTGTCATCATGAATTAATATTATATTGTTATTGGGATTGATACCCCGAACTGACAGACTGTCTTTTGTTTACATTAATGGTGTCTATTTGAGTGATACTCCTTTTCACATTTTTCTGCTGTACTACCTTTTAATATTTTTAAAAATAATATTTTTAACAATAAAGTTTAAATTTTTGCTATGAACTTGTTTGTGTCTTATTCAGGGTAGTGTTTTTAGGTTTAAATTTTGCCACTGTGTCACTACCTGGTTACATTTATATTTGAACTGGCTTGTTTTGTTTGGTGGCCAAATTGTAGGTTAACAATGAAGGAGATGGGGAGATTAATTCCTCCCTCTCCACCACAGCTGTGATCAGTTACATGACACATGACTCTCAGTCCACGCTAGCAGCACAGCGGGAGCCAAAGGTCATTACCATATTGCATCAGATGGCCATATGATCATCTGAATCCAGCCTTAGTCGGCAGATCATGGCTGTGTTATTGAGCCAACATCTGTCTCTAACAAGCGTGGGAAGAGCAGAGCTCCCCTGCTGCTGTTAACATGTTAAATGCCGCTGTCAATCTATTTAATGTATGCCGGCAGGAAGGGGGAGCCGTGACATGATTGCGGGTGTACTGATGAGTTGCGATGATGGCTGGGGATCTGCTACAGACTCCCATACCTCCCATACCTGTCATAATCATTCTTCTGTGAAAATCAGCCTGGGGCAGGTGTTCATAGGAGACCATGATTTTTGTTATATACAGCAATGATGTGGCATTTGTGTGTATAGCACAAGCAATGATCGCAGATTCAAGTGCTCTAAGGGGACTAACAAATAAAGTGAAAATAAATAAAAAGTTCAAAACAACCCCTTTTCCCCCCTTTAAAAATTGTTTTACTATGTTTATAAAATAAATTAATGATTGGTACATAGAGGAACGAAAAGAAAAAAATAAAATGCCAAATGTGATAATAACTGAATAAAACATCATATCTACCCCAAAGTGATATCAATAAAAACTGTGGCTTAGGAAGCAAAAAACAAGCCCTCACACAGGCACATGGACGAAAAATTGAAAATGTTACAGCTATTGGAAAATGGCAACACTAATGAATTTTTTTCATTTTTTTTTATACAAATATTAGAAAAAAAATGTCACCACTTAAATAAAACAAAAGCTATGTATGTTTCATATCTGCGTAATCGTATTGGCCTGGAGAATCATATTGGCAGTTTTACTGCATAGTTAACACAGTAAATAAAAACAATTGCGGGATTGCGCTTTTTGTGAGTTGCTATTTTGCCGCATTTGGAATTTTCTTCCTGTTTTCCACTCCATCACATAATAAAATAGATGGTGCTCAAAAGTACAACTTGTCCCGCAAAAAACAAGCTCTCACATGGCAAATCGACAGAAAAATTAAAAATGTATGGCTCTTGATAGAAGGGGAAGAAAAAACGAAAATGCAAAAATGGAAAAATTGCTAGGTTTGGAGGGGGTTGATTGCTAATATTTTTGTAATTTAGAGGCGAAATTTTAAAAAAGAAAAGGTGAAAACTCCTTCTACAAGGAAATTTGTTTTGTGTTTGCTTTTTTTTCTTCCCTTTGCTCAAAGAGTCATAATTATTTTCAGTCTTGGTTGAAGTCTTTTTATTTATTTTTTTTTTACGTCCTGAGCTGATATTTTCATTGATATCATTTTGGGGTACATATTTTTATTGATATCATTTTGGGGTACATATAATATTTTTATTGCTTATTATTGCATTTTTCAGGGAGGTGCGGTCAACAAAAAAACAGCAATACCGATGTTCCGATGGCTCAGTGGTTAGCACTGCAATTTTACACTGGGGGTCCTGCGTTCAAATCCCACTAAAGACAACACTTCCAAGGAGTTTGCCTGGGCTTCCTCTGGGTATGCTGGTTTCCTCCCACACTCCAAGGACATACTGAAAAGGAATGTAGATTGTGAGCCCCAATGGGGACAGTGAAGTCTGTAAAGTGCTGTGGAATTAATAGCGCTATATAAGTGAGAAAAATAGATAGTGGTGCTGTAATGCTAAAATGATACTGTACTTGTGGTAAAGAAATCCATTTAGTGGTGTTTGAGTTATGAGCACTAGAAGTTTTCCAGTATTCCTAGTTCCGTGGATTGGGGTGGGCCCATGGGTAGGGTCTTTTCTTGGTTTTCTGGGCCTCTATCTGCCAACTGTGTTTCAATGACAGGTCACTGACGGACCAGTGCCCTGTCCGTCAGTGACCTGCCTCCTATTTTAGTGCCGGGGCTGTAATTTGTGTGGTCTCTGAAATGGTCTACAGTAAAACAGCACATATGCAGTCACATCTACAAGTCTCAGTCTGCACATGTGCCACCTTGAGAATTCAGACCAATGACTTGTAGATGCGACCACATATACGCTGCCAACGGCACCATTTTAACTTACAGGTCCTCTTTATATAACAACCTCTTCTCAAAATAATATGTATTGCAAGGTGTGCACAGTACCAGCATTCCAAGCTGTACTATTTAAAAATGAGATTTTTGGCAAAAAATTGCAATTTTTCGAGCTACCCTACTCTAAGCTACTCTAAAATATTTTTATTTAAAGTGTGCCATGCGGCCTCACATATGCAAAAGTAGAACTGCACAGCATGTACCTGGTGCTTTTCAATCCCGTCTCCATGACTAATTCATGGTTGTGGGCGGGACAGGCCCAAGCACATGCTGCCTGGAATAAATAGGCTAGTTTCACACTTGCATTTTTTTTCTTCAGTCACAATCCGCCATTTTGGAAAACAGCGGAATCCATTAACAGATTCCGCTGCTTCCCATAGACTTGTATGGACGACGCCTTGAGACTGATGGTCCTGCGTTGCATCCGCCGGCCGACACTGCGTTGCATCCGCCGGGCGGAAAGAACGCAGTATTTAGCGTTTTTCTGCGCTTTCCTGAGCGTCAAAAAAACACAATGTGCTGGATTCCGTCAGCGTCCGTCATTTTTAGAATGGAAGCCTATGGTGGCGGATTCTTGTTACGCATCCGTTTTTACACAACTGCGCATGCTCAGTTGAGTAATTGTTGAAAAAACAGCTACAATGGATTCCGTTGTTTTGCAGTATCCGTCACATCAGTTGTGCCACTATATGCAACGCATCCGTTACATCCGTCACACAACGCAATGTGACGAATGCCGCACAACGCAAGTGTGAAAATAGCCATAGCCTGTGGACAGGGCTGGATGGCAATGTGTGAACAGCCACCAACCGCCAAAAATCAGGACAGATGAAAAAATAAAATTGAGGTGCACTGCAAGATGGGGATCAACCAAAAACCTATATAACAATGAAAAAAACAAAACCTCTTTAAATAATACCTTCAAGTTACATTCAGGTTGTATTAAGTAACATCAATCAAAGCTGATGCAAAACAAAAGTGGCGTCATTTCTCCTGAAAGGGCCTCGGAATTATGTGATGAAGAATCTGACTGTCTGCTTTGTGTAACTACTCCACCACTTCTATACTAATTTTAATGCACCTCTCTTTATACCAAAAAGATCTTTCCTTTTCGCTTTTCTTTGACTTCAGTAATAAATATTTTTCTTCTGTGGAAGAAATGAAACTAGAGTACAAAAGAATTTGTGGAACAGAGTGTCATCTAGTGGACAAATTCTGTATGGCAACTATTTTCACTTACAAGCATTTTAATAGTGGAACCCAGAGCTGTAGCTAGTGGTTCAGCTCCTCTGAGTAGGCCCCTAACCAGGTAGCCATGTTTACAACTATGATGGCGCACTCAATCATGGGTTTAGGGGAAATTCAGCAGATGACCATGGTGTTACTGAATATAATCTCTATATAGTCACCAACACTGATATTAATGCCATATGGAGACAATATAGTGGTAGATCCCAGTCCTGCAGAACATTCATGTCATTACAGTACAGTTATAGATGTTGACTTCTGACTTTCTGTTGATGTTCACTTTTCCCGTCACTTTCATCTGGCCCAAACCGACACAACAACTTCTTCCAGTCGCAACTCGTCTGCAAAGAATACAACAGAGACACATTTGACTTCTCACATTTCCAGTACTGTCCCCGACATTCCAAACCTGCACAAACTCCTCATCCTGCTGATACAGCTGCAGCGTATCAGCACTGGGTATGTGTTCTTATAAGGCTGCTTTCACACTACAGTTTTTTAACATGCGTCCTGAACATTTTTTTTAACGCAAAAACGGATCCAGTGCAAATGCGTTTTCATTTCAATGCATTTGCAATGGACTCGCGTCAACATGCGTTCACCTGCGTTTGCGTGCGTTATAGTGAGGATCCAGCGACTTGCAGTTTTTTAACTTTTTTCAAATAGCTACTTGTAGCGTTTTTGAGCTGCGTCCAAATACTGCAAACTGCTGGATCCTGACTATACTGCACGCAAACGCATGTGAACGCTGGCATGCTGATAGACAGGATCCTGCTTGCTCTACTGAGCATGCCCAGAAACCAGCCTGGTGTGATCAGTCTCTCTCTCCCCCTCCCACTCTCCCCCTCCCTCTCTCCCCCATCTGAGAGCTGCGGAGGCTCGTAACCAAGGTAAACGTCGGGTAACTTGCTTGGATACCCGATGTTTACCTTGGTTACGTGTTCAGGGAACCCGGCTCCTAGCAGCTGCAGACGCTCATAACCAAGGTAAATATCGGGTATCCAAGCAAGTTACCCGATGTTTACCTTGGTTACGTGTGCAGGGAGCCCGGCTCCTAGCAGCTGCAGACGCTCGTAACTAAGGTAAATATTGGGTAACTTGCTTGGATACCCGATGTTTACCTTGGTTACGTGTGCAGGGAGCCCGGCTCCTAGTAGCTGCAGACGCTCGTAACAAAGGTAAATATCGGGTAGCCAAGCAAGTTACCCGATGTTTACCTTGGTTACGTGTGCAGGGAGCCCGGCTCCTAGCAGCTGCAGACGCTCGTAACCAAGGTAAATATCGGGTATCCAAGCAAGTTACCCGATGTTTACCTTGGTTACGAGCCTCCGCAGCTGTCAGATGCCGGCTCCCAGTCTCACGTTCAGTTCCCCTCACTCCCGATCACATGACTCCAATGCCCGCCCATAAACTTCAAGTGACAGGATCCTGCAAAATAACACATGCTATTGCAAGGGGCAAGGGTTAAATTACTTTTTGCCCGGCCTGGTGATGTCGGGTCTGGGGATGTCACGGGGTGGCCCTTTCACCTGGTTTTGTGGCCCCGAGGTGTCCAGTAAAGGAGGGGGTGGTATTGGAAGGATGGTGGAGATTGATTTCATGACGCCACCTGCGGTATGCAGCCAGGGGATAGCCGCCGCTGCTGTTACTGTTACTGTCCTCCGGGCAGATGGAAGTAGCAGCCGAGAAGTTTCTGTTCCCCACAGGTGGAGTGGGCCCTCGGGAGGATGATGATGGGAGTAGTAATGGCGGGCGCCGAAGCGCAGGGTGGCGGCGCCGGGAATTACAGGCGGACACAATCTCTTCGAGTTCCATGTGTTTTACTCATAGTTCTTTATGTAACCCAGTTGCCGCTTCCAAAGCACTGGCCACCGCTATGATGGGCCCCAGCCGATCCTGAGCAATTCGAGCTCACCGCCAGTGTTCCCACTGTGAGTCCTTTCTGGTCGGGGTCCCTCCAAACCTGGTGTATGTGGAATATGGAACGGGTCGTGGGTGTTTCTTGCATTCACTGCAGACCCTGGAATCCCGTGTAGCTGTAGAGAACCCCGGCTGAGCTGGATGCTCAAAGTCACGGGTCCTATGGCGCTCCCAGAAGTGTGAGTAGAAGACGATTGGACCGAGGTCCTAGGTGCATCTCACCCCAAGCTGTGCCCGGGGCTAACTAACTATGTGTGAAGATGCTAACCAGTGCTTTTTTTGCGGTGGTACGCGCCGGTACGGCGTACCGGAAAATCTGAAGAGTGCCTCTGGCTCTGTCCACATGGCTAATTTGTAAACTATTCAAATTAGCCATGTGGAGCGAAGGTACAAGCCAGAGGCGTCTCCAGGGGGCGCTGTCGGGCTGCCTGATGCGGCGGCGTAGAAGTCTGCTGGGTGGGAGCCGCTATTCTCTGAGCGCAGCTGTCACGCTGACAGCCGCACTCATAGAAAGTGCAGCGCGCGGCTCTGCTCAATTGTCCTATTATCTGTCAGATGCTCCATTGTGGAGCTGAAGACACGGACGGAGGAACATTATGGGGTAAGAGGGGAGTATTTATAAAACCGTATGGGGGAGAGAGGGTGGGGGAGGGAACCATCTGTGGACACACTATGGGGGGACAGAGGGTGGGAATGGGAACCATCTGTGCACACACTATGGGGGGGACAAAGGGTGGGGAGGGGGCAATATGTATATACACAGTATAGGTGGGGGAGGGAACTATGAGGATGAGGTTTCATGCATGGGGAGAGAGAGGACGTGGTTTCATGTATGGGGAGAGAGAGAGGACGAGGTTTCATGTATGGGGAGAGAGAGGATGAGGTTTCATGCATGGGGAGAGAGAGGATGAGGTTTCATGCATGGAGAGAGAGAGGATGAGGTTTCATGCATGGGGAGAGAGAGGATGAGGTTTCATGCATGGGGAGAGAAATGATGAGGGGTGATGCATGGGGACAGAGAGGATGATGTTTCATGGATGGGGACAGAGAGGATGAGGTTTCATGCATGGGGACAGAGGATGAGGTTTCATGTATGGGGGGAGAGAGGATGAGGTTTCATGTATGGGGAGAGCGAGGATGAGGTTTCATGCATGGGGAGAGAGAGGATGAGGTATCATGCATGGGGAGAGAGAGGATGAGGTTTCATGCATGGGGAGAGAGAGGATGAGGTTTCATGCATGGGGAGAGAGAGGATGAGGTTTCATGCATGGGGAGAGAGAGGATGAGGTTTCATGCATGGGGAGAGAGAAGATGAGCTTTCATGAATGGGGAGAGAGAAGATGAGGTTTCATGAATGGGGAGAGAGAGGATGAGGTTTCATGAATGCGGAGAGAGAGGATGAGGTTTCATGCATGGGAAGAGAGAGGATGAGGTTTCATGCATGGGGAGAGAGAGGATGAGGTTTCATGCATGGGGAGAGAAAGAGGACGTGGTTTCATGTATGGGGAGAGAGAGGACGAGGCTTCATGTATGGGGAGAGAGAGGATGAGGGTTGATGCATGGGGACAGAGAGGATGACATTTCATGCATGGGGACAGAGAGGATGTGGAGCGAACTGGAAAGAAATTTTGAGGACACAGAATAAAGAGTGACATGGTATGAGGAGCAAGTGGGCAGGATGGGGAGTGAGGTGGAAAAGTATATGGACACACAGGAGGTAGTGAGGAGACAGGAAGGGATGAGAAAAATGTGAGGGGCACAAAATAAAGACTGGGTAGTGGAGGGGGGCAGTATGGAGAGGGGGCAGAATGGGAGGACAGTGTGAGGTCACAGCAAGGAGGGGGAGTGTGATGAGGGCACAGTATAAAAACTGGGCAGTATAAGGGGACACAGTGTAAAGGACACTGTAAACAGTAGGCTCAGTTTGGAAAGAGAGGGAGTGTGGAGGATATGTACCATAAGAGGGACAGTGTATGGGTCATATTTTGTGCAGAGAATACTGGGGCCATTATTTATTCTGGGGCACAGTGTAGGGCAGATATTTTTAAGTAGAAGTATTATAATCATTCTGATATTTTAGGGGCATCGTGTCGGGATGTGTTACAGAAGACCGGAGAAGATGGAAATCTGCAGAGACGAGATGGGAATGTCAAAAGTCATCATGGCGTCAGGACAAGATGAAGAATAGAAAGAAATGACTAGAGACATCATCTATAAGGTACCTAAATGTAAATGTTTATTTGTGATACTATGTCCCATCATTAGGCCTTGGTCCCACTTGCGCATTGCTTCTGATGTGAGCGCAATGGGACCACCACTGATCAATTGTTCTTGGTGCAAGTGTCTGGAAATGCTTATTTCTGGATCTGTTCCATCCTCTGATGGTGTCTGCGGCCGGGTACTGCACATCCGCGTCATTGATTTTAATAGGAACCTGCTGCCACTATCAGAAGACGGAGCAGATCCAGAACTGAGCACTTCCGGTCACCTGCCACCACCGACACCTAGAGTAGGGAATTGGCGGGGGTGCCAGGTGCTGGACCCCGACCAGTCAGACATTGGTGACCTATCCTAAGGAAAGGTCATTAATGTTAAAGTTGTGGACAATCTCTTTAATAAAGTCTTGTGCCGTCTGACAAGTTAAGGGTTACTATGTTTTTATTTATGTTGTTAGCAGCATTAAAGGGGTTGTCCAAATTTGTGATGAGTCTGCAGTCACTCCTTGTGTCGCTCTGTGACTGCAGCCTTCTGAATTCTCACAGTGTGCACTCTGCACGCTGTCAGGATTCTCTGGTGCCGGCGGTGAGAGTGGGAGGTTATAAAGCTGCAAGTATGCGATTTACATAGATGTGGTCACGTACTGAACAGACATGCTCAATGAAAATGAATTGACTGAGGCTGGACATATCAAATCAGAAGGTTGCCAGAAGTGTACAAATCTCATACATGTGCTCACAAGATCGTCCACTCTTTCCACTGGCACCGGCACACCCCGCCGCCCCCCCTCCCCCGCTCCTCGCCTCAGAGATGCGTACCAGCAAATATTTTTTTACAAAAAAAGCCCTGATGCTAACTATGTGTGAAGATGCTCCTTCCCTTTTCCCCAAGTGGTGCCCACCCCCCCAGGTGGCTGTCCCAGTGACCGGGAAAGTCCCATATTTCGTGATGGCCACCCCCTATTTACCACAGGCCATCCCCCCAGTGGGAAGGCACCTGACTGTGTGTGGTTGTGAATGTGAGAATCACCAGCGATTAACCTCTCCTTACCCAGGATGAGTACTACATCTTAAGGGAGATGCAGTACCCTGTGGTGACTGAAGCCTCAGGTGCACCACATTCCCCCACAGCAAATGGCAGCACTTCCAGGCTGCAAACAAACAAAGTTAGTACACTGCAATTTTTGTATGCAATAACAGGTTAACAAATTTTCCCTTTATGGGATGCAGCATCAGACATTTCAACCATGTACCGATCAGCAAGAAAAATAATGAAGTGCGGCAAATAAAACAAACAGCAACATCTGCATAGAAAACAATTATTTTTGCTTGGCTGCTGTTTTTTTTTTTTGCTTGGCTTGCTTGGCTTTGCTTGGCTTGCCCTGGCTCTGGGCACTCAAATGACATCCGCAGGCAAAGTGTCCAACCTTGTTGCAGCGCTGGCAGATTGGCTGCCTATCAGCATCACAACGATCAGGAACCTAGGGCAGTGTGTTCCTCCCGCGTCGCCGCCAGGGAAGATCATCAGCACTGGTAGCCAGTTCAAAGGTTGCAGGTTGCTGAGTCCCTCTGTTTGGATTGCACCACTTTGGTCAAACTAGCCATACCTTTAATCAATTCCAGGATGTGGAGACGCAGTCTATTGATGGGGTCCTTACCCACAGTCTGTTCTTTGGCCCCCACCAGCACTGGTTTAGCTGGCACCATCCCTGGTTGCTTAAGCAAAGCACTACAGGGATCCGGCTCACGCAATGCCCGGATGGCCCGGTCTTTGAATTCCGCAAACCTGAGGTCAGGGTTTTGCATGGATACAATGCGCATCTGGGTCCGGTGAGCATCGGACAGAAGCCCCTCAATGAACTGATCAGTCAGCAGGCAGTTCTCATCTATCACCCCCTCCGGTTCCACTTGCCAAACAGCTCTCATTGCCTCCTTTAGGTTTAAAGAATAGTCCCGAATACCATGGGGGTGGAGTCGGAGTCGTGGAGTCGGAGTCGGAGTCGTGGAGTCGGAGTCAGTGTTCATTTTGGTGGAGTCGGAGTCAGAGTCAGTATAAAATGGACCGACCCCGACTCCTAAAATATATAATAAATTGGGTAGTGTAGTTCAATGCAGAACATTCTGAATATTTTTTCATAGGAATTTGGGAAAGTTATGAAATGTCCTATAAATGGCTGTTCTATTCCTGATCTAAGGCTACATTCATACATAGCGTTTTTGCTGCGTTTTTTGAGGATACGTTTGTCAGGTGCAAAAGTAGATCAGCTGTTTAAAAAAACACATCACCAGAAAGGTTTCTGAACTCATAGATAATGTTTCCAATAGGAAAAGCAGATTAGAAAAACGCCACACAAACTGACATGCTCATCCTTTTAGATGATCTGTTTTTGAGCCCAAAAACGGATCCTCACAAAACGATGTGTCTGAATGTCATATCTTGAAACCCATTGCCTTTGCTGGGATGCCCAAAGTCACTGCATTTCACTGAATTATTTTGCCATCAATGTTCGATATGTTTGTGACAAGAAAGAAATTGTTACCAAGACACTGGCAGTAAAAGATACTAAACCTCATCCACCAACCAGTTTCTCCAGGCCTTAGGGGTACTTTGCACGTTGCGACATCGCTATTGCGATATCGTCGGGGTCAAATCGAAAGTGACGCACATCCGGCGCCAGTAACGACGTCACAACATGTAAAGCCTAGATGCACCGATAAACGATCGCAAAAGCGTCAAAAATCGGTGATCTGTGTAGTGTCGGACATTCCCATAATGTCGCACCAATAGGAGATACGATGTTGTTCCTCATTCCAGCACACATCCCTTACCTGCCTCCACTGGCTATGCGGAAGGAAGGAGGTGGGCGGGATTTTTACGTCCCGCTCATCTCCGCCCCTCCGCTTCTGTTGGCCGCCTGCCGTGTGACGTCGCTGTGACGCCGTACGACCCGCCCCCTTAGGAAGGAGGCAGGTCGCCGGCCAGAGTGACGTTGCAGGGCAGGTAAGTGTGTGTAAAGCTGCCATAGCGATAATGTTCGCTACGGCATCTATCACAAGATATCGCATGTGCGACAGGGGCAGGTACTATCGCGCTGGGCATCGCTATCATCGGCTAGCGATGTCGCAGCGTGCAAAGTACCCCTTAGTGGAAAAAGTTCTGCAAGATTACGAACTCAAAAAAGAACAGGTTCTTGCTATTGTAACGAACAATGCTTCAAACATGATAAGTACAATTAAACTGATGAATGAGAGTAATGACCAACAGCTAGAAGAAAATTTAGGATTCAGTATGTTTGAGATGGAAGGCCACAGTGCTGTTCATGTAACTGAGGAACAAACAGATATTACAACAGAAGAACAGCAAAATGATACTTTAGAATTAGATTATCTTGTTGAAGCTGCTTCAAAACACTTTCATATTCATCACGTGCGCTGTGTGCTCAAACGCTGCAGCTGGCAATAAGAGATCGTCTGCAAGAGGGACATGCTGGAAATCTGATTGGAAAAGTGAGGAAATTGGCTATTGCCACCAGAACCCCTAAAATTGATTCCATCTTGAAGAGAAAGGGGCAATTTTTGATCAAGCCACTCGGTGGGGCAGAACTTATTTAATGATTGAGCGATTGCTTGAACTAAAATTGTTTTTTATAGATATGGCGAACCCTCAGGTAACCCTAAATGAAGGTCAATGGACACAGGTGGCTGAATTGAAGGAATTGCTTAATCAGCCATTTACCGTGACTAAAAAATTACCAGTTGAGAGTTTAACTCCTGGCATTTTCATAAGGGAGTGGAAGAACTTGCTATTTTGCCTGTCCCAAAGAGGAGGTTTAATCGCAGATGGCATTTCTGCTTCAATGAAACGGAGAGAGACACAACCATTGGAAAATAAAATTCTTCTGGCAGCTGTTTATGTGGACTCAAGTCATCGTATACTGCTTAATGATCAACAGTTTACTAAAGGAAAAAAAGCTTTGAGTGAGGTAGGAGTTAGAATGAGCGGCTACAGGACTGCCAGGCGCAAGAGGACTTGGGTCCTGACAGTACTACTGCTGCCATATCTTCATCCTCATCAGATGAGGAGTTTAACTTTGATAAGTATTTGGATGACATGGAGCAGGCAAAGCATTGCTGCAAGGAAAAAGATTTCACTCCATCTCCTATAGCAAGCAGATTGACTAGATTTCAGCAAAATTTTTCACTTGCTCTCAAAGAAATAGAAAAATTCAACCTTTCATCAAAACTGACTGTGCATGAGGCAATTCCTTTCTACCCGGAAATTGTTAGAGATGTTGCCCATGTGGTTATGGCTTTGCCTCCAACACAAGTTACTGTAGAGAGGTTGTTCTCTAGCCTTAAAATTATTAGGTCAGATTTGAGGTCATCTATGAAGGAGGATCTGATGGAAGCCATTCTATTTCTTAGAACAAATTGATAGACTGCACAAATGTTATTTAGTACTGTGTAATAAACTATGTAAGAGGCAAACAACAGTTTTCAACAAAAACATACTACACAACCTTTAGTATATTGCTTATGTTTAAGTGAAAAATCTATTGTAGTGCAATGTGAACATCAGACATTTAATCATTTTTATGATACAATAATCAAGATATTTAGATAGAACATAATATATTTATTGGAATACAACTATATATATATATATATATACAAACACAAGATATATATGTAATCTATATTCATATTTATTACATATTTACAATTTAGTACAGTTTTTTGTGTTCTAAAGTTGTATTCCAATAAATATATTTTATGATCTATCTAAATATCTTGATTATTGTACCATAAAAATGATTAACTGTCTGATGTTCACATTGTACGACAATACATTTTTCACTTAAATATAAGCAATATATGTGGGAGTCGGAGTCGTGGAGTCGGAGTCAGTGCAAGTGAAATTGAGGAGTCGGAGTCGAAGGTTTGGCTTACCGACTCCACAGCCCTGCTATCCTACACCTTTTTCTTGTATCCATAAAATCGCATCTTTATATCGGCTGCTGTACGGGTATCAAAGTTTTCCTTGAGTTTAGTCAAAATGTCCTTTGTTACTCTTTTATCAGTCTCCGGCCAGGACGTGAGTGACTTCTCGACAGGCTGCCCTGGTCAGTTGACCAATAAGGACACTGGCTTTCTGGTCCTCCGTCATAGGGTACACCCAGAATAAACTGTAGAGTCTTTTCTTGAAATCAGCCAGGGTATATGCCTCCACGGAATACTGGGGTAGCCACGTTGCTCCAGGGAGACATGGCATGGTAAACGGCAGCACTAGAGCTGGGGTCACTGCTGCGGCTCCGGCAACAGGGACAGTTTGGTCTCTTTCCTCCCTGGGCATGTCTTTGCAAGCACAGGGTTTCCTGCTGGTTTCCGGCATCGGGGCTCTCTCTTCACGTGCTTTCTGGACGCCGCCCGTGAAGGCACGCCCCCTCATTTCGCACTATTCCAGGAGAGCAAGTCGAGGATCAAGGGATAAAACAGAGGTTTAAATAGGTCACGATCCAGGGGTCAAAAAATCAGGAGAAGATAAGAGGGAAAAGTCAACAAACGTCAGTTAGGGTCAGTAACAGAGATGAGGATAAGCACAGAAGTACAGGCCACACACCGGTTCAGACAAAGTGTACGGCTGGCAGCAAAGTGGGGAAAGCTGCTCAGTTAAAAAGCAGATTAATCCTTGAAAGTCGAAACACCTGAGTGTTTCGACTTTCAACCCTTCCCAGAACCAGCATGGAGAATAACTGACATAACCAGACTGACAACTCAACCACACTCAGGTACCAGAAATAGCTCATACTAAAAACTCTAAAATATGCTGCGTGGAGGATCGTGACATGTATATGATATTTCTATTTGTACTAGGTCATGCCCCACTTAACATTTCCCCCTCATTAGCCAATCCCTTTCATTTTAGTAGGACTTAATGAAAATGTCATAGAAGAATGACATCTGGATTAGAGACTAAGGGGCAATTTGTCAAAGTGTTTTGGAAAAAAAAGAACAAAAAAAAAAAAACAAAATCACAATTTTTTTGGCAGTCTGGAGGTGTGCAAAATTTTGTGACTTTTGCCATTTTACCTGTATGAAGCAGCTAAATAATTCTGCACACCTTGATAAAGGGTGTTTGTATCCTTAGGCTGCACCCTCCCTCATTACACAAATACACATCACCTGATATGCTTCATCCAATAAGCATTCAAGTTTATACAGCTTGGAGTTATAAAATATGTATAAATATATGGTTAAATACATACTTGCCTAATAATTGTGCAGAGTGTATAGAAAGGTCTGACTTCACAGAACTTAGCTACTCATATTTCACTTTGTTGCCTTATGTCTACTGTTTGCCATCATCACAGATGGTGAATTCATTCCGTGTTTGCGTGTATTTGTACAGTGTATCTGTACAATATTGATCTTTTTACTTGTAAGTCATTCACATTAATTTTATGACGATAAAACAGACAAGAATGCATTCTGGCATATTTCTACATTTATTAATGATGGCCGACAACTAAAATGCTCGGGTGCTCAGTACTCGATTCGATTATATTGGACTGCACGGGTATTCATCTCCAGTAACGAGAATAATGGAAGTCAGGAGTTCTGTGGGGGCCTGAATATCATTAAAATGGATGGAAACAGCTGAAATTAAATGAGAACAGCATGGGGAAGACGCCTGGCCACATCTCTGGCTCCCAAGTCACTGCTAAAAACAATGTTGTCTGGGTATTACACCAATATTAAAGAAGTGACAATAAAAGATACAAAATCTAAGCTATAATGGATTTTACTGGAAAAATGTTAAGAAGCATTCTTTCTTGTATAATGACTTGTATATAAGGCAAAATAAAAAAAAGGCACCTCCTTCACTCATTAGGATATGTTGACATGTAGCGTTTTTCCACTTTTTTTCCCCCTTCATTGTTGAAAAAAAGGCTGTGAAAATGCTGAAAGAATTGACATGCTTCTTCTTTCAAAACCAAGCAACTGCCCATTTCAGTCATGAAACAATCGTTTGCATTAGATATATGAAATATCATCACTTTTGCTCTTTACTGTAAAAGCAGCTTTTAATTTTCATAAAACTCATCAAAAGTGCTGCAAAAAAACACAGGAAATATACAACGTGCTTTAATAGCAGGGCTATCTTTCATCATATTTTCCCGTCGTCCATGACACAGTAGATGACATAGTATAGGGGTACAGTTGAAACCAGAAGTTTACATACACTTATCAGACATCCATGGCTAGTGTTCGGTTCTTATGATGTGAGGAGGCTGACCCCAATACAGATAGGAATGTTGTAGCTGGTATTCAACTACTGCCCTCTGCTGCTCACAAAGCCATACCATTTCTATCATCATCTTATCACACAGTGTTTGTCTCTATCCAAGTGTCATGGCAGCATCAGATGCTGTTCAGACTACAGACTCTGACACTCTACACTATGCTTTCTCTGGTGCACAGCCAGGCTCGGGCGTCAACCAGCTGTGTGCTCATTAGTGATCAGACTAGCAGGAGTTAATTTCTGAAAGCCTGCTGGTTACCTTTTGGATGACATATTGTGAGAGACCTATCCCAGATACTCACCACTCACGCATTGAAGAGAGGCATCCCTAAGGGGCAGTATCTAATAGCCCATAGAAACTGCTCTGAAAGGGATGCCTTTGAGAAGCAAGCTAAGGATTTGAAGCAGAGATTCTGGGAAAGGGGTTACCCAGAAAAACATTTCAACAAAGCATACAATTAAACTAAGAACAGAAAAAGAATGGAACTACTCAATGCTAAAAATGGACCTCCAAAATAATATAATTTAAGGTACATAACAACCTATGATAAAGGAGAAAACAAAGTAAGAGAAATCCTGAAGACACACTGGGCAATCCTTCACATGGACGACGACAACATCAAAAGACGGATCAGCGACAATACAAGTTTCACGCAGAAAAGGAGGATCATTAGGCGATAGGCTGGTTCACAGTCACATTAGACATGGCTGGGGTAAGAGATAACCTGAACTATTTACTTCGTGGACATGCTTGTTTATGTAGGTATGTCCACGTGGACAATGACACATAACCGTTCTTCAATTGCTTGAGGTTGGTCACCTTAATATAATATATTGAAGAAAACCCAAGATAAAAATAATATGGACGTAATACCCTGCTGTAACTAAATAAAAGCATAATGCATATAAATAAACATAAGGTACTTAGTAAACACTGTTTTGATTAAAAAAAAGCATAAAGCCATCCCACCGTGACAAGGTGTTCCCAATCGGGACTGCACCTACTCTCTTACCATGGGTCAAACAAGCCTCAATCTGAATAAGGGCAGAGAGTGGCTCGGTCCCAACTGGACACACAACCATTGGAAGCATTAGATGAAATGCCCAGCTCACTGAAAAGGGGGCCACACCATATTTGTACTGAATACAAGAGACTACTACAAAAATGCAAAAAAGGGAGCCGGAGTATGAATTGGTGTACATGTAATTTGTAAGATCATGTTCACACTGGCCATAACACTATTGTAGTTGACTATTGTCATTTCTATTGTGCGCCCCTTTTTTTTGGCACTTATCTCTAATTTCTGCTCTCTACCTCGAAACCCCACCACTCTATACTCCCCCTCCACATCCCATTTATAACATTGTCCCCTGATTCTGTACATTACAAATGATAAAAAAATGGACACATTATGATTTAATAATAAAAATACGCCATGCACGTGTAATACTAATCTGGTGCAAACAGCATCAAAGTGTTTGTATGCATGAGTTTAAACATCATCTGCGCTTCGGAATGGCAGAATATACTGAGAATATCCTGGTGCTCTGTCACCTGCCACACCAGGGAATAACACATGGTCTATGCGTTCCAATGTGGAACGCATCCCCACTAGGACTTTGTCACATGATCGATTCCAGAAGTGACATGGCTATGAGTTCTGGAGTGGAGCGTACTGTGAGCATGATTATTGGGGTGAGTGTGGTACTTTGGCGTGTGCAATGCAGGAAGTAGCCTGCATGTGATCCATCATGGTGGATTCCAGGAGTACGGCATGCCTGCATGAAACGTCGAGGGTCATATTTTACATATCTACCTGTTAAGGTAGGACATTGATTACTATCCCACGCTAGGCGTAAGGTGTGGCACTTTTTTGCACTAGATTGGTATACAAGATAGGCCTATTCATGGGTTCAAACTTTATGAGTGAATATCTAGATCTCAATATAGGTTCTGATGTCTAAGTGGTATCTACTAAGCCAATTCCCCTGATGAAGCCTGGCAGAGGAAACACGTTGGAAGGCCAAAAAGTACGTTGTAGAGCCACAGATTCTATAGAGACAGCAGTGGACTTCCCTTGTTAGGCTAGAATCACACTTGCTAGTGCCTCGCGTGTAACTTGCGAGTCTCTCATAGTAGAACCCGACTTGGCCGAACACTATGCATACAGGAGCGTCTGAGCTGCATAGAGATACATGCAACCGACCTGCTCCTGTCAGGGGAGTGTGCGGCCACGCCGGGTTCTGCCATGAGAGACTCGCGCGAGTTACACGCGAGGCACTAGCAAGTGTGATTCTGGCCTTAGGGTGGGAGTAGTCAACTTTTTATGTACCTCAGGGATAGTGCCTAGCTCCGGCAGGACAACTAATGCTGTGATTATCACTCAGTGACCCCACCACAAGTGACCTCTACTAATGGGTAATACTGCTCTATTTTATAAATGTACCCATTGTGATTATATTTATATGCCTAGACTATCACCACTGTAATATTAATATTAATATTTCCTCAATTGTTTTATATTTTCCTCAATTCTGCAATCTATTCTAAACTATGCTGCCCGGCTAATCCACCTGCCCCCCCGCTACTACCCAACCTCTCCTCTCTGCCAATCCCTTCACTGGCTTTCCATTGCTCAACGACTCCAGTTCAAAACACTAACCATGACATGCAAAGCCATCTACAACCTGTCTCCTCCCTACATCTGTGACCTAGTCTCCCGGTACTTACCTGCACGTAACCTTTGATCCCCCACAAGGTCTCCTTCTCTACTCCCCTCTCATCTCCTCTTCCCACCATCACATCCAAGATTTCTCCCGTGCCTCCTTCATACTCTGGAATGCTCTGCCACAACACATCAGACTCTCGCCTACTTTGACAAGCTTCAAAAGGAACCTGAAGACCCACCTCTTCCAACAAGCCTACCACCTGCCGTAACCCTCAGTCTGATACAGCGCCGCACAATCAGCTCTACCCTCACCTACTGTATCCTCACGTATCCCTTGTAGACTGTGAGCCCTCGTGGACAGGGACCTCTAACCTCTTGTCCAAGTCTGTGCCTTGTATTGCTTATGATTATTGTACTTGCCCCTATTATGTATACCACTTTCACATGTAAAGCGCCATGGAATTGATGGCGCTATAATATAAATAGTAATAATAATAATAATAATAATAATTATTGTTGCTAGTATACCATTTTGGGCTACATATTTTTTTTTATCTCCTTCTATTTCGCTTTTTGTGAGGCAGAATCAAGAAGAAACAGCAATTCAGGAATTTTTATTTTCATGCCACTCAGTCATAAAAGTGATAAGACAGCCTTATTATTTGGGTCAGTACAATTACATCAATACCACATTTATATTACTTTTTTATATCTTGCCGCTTTTACACTGCAAAAACAACTTTCTAGAATAAAATTGTTTTTGCATTGCTGTATTTCAGTGACGGAGCTGTATTACGGCTTGTTTTTTGCAGGACAAGATTATGCTTTCACCTATAGCATTTTTTTTAACATATGATTTTTTTTATTGTGTTTTACTCCACTTTTTTTTTCAGATCTAAAATGAAGAGACATAGGTTTTGCTACATTTTTTTCCCTATGGTGTTCACTGAACGGATTTGACAGTTTTATAGATTGGATTGTTCTAGATGCGACGCGATACAAAATCTGTGTACTTTTTTGTATATTTATTTATTTTTTTACATACAGTACAGAACAAAAGTTTGGACACACCTTCTCATTCAAAGAGTTTTCTTTATTTTCAAGGCATCAAAACTATGAATTAACACATGTCGAATTAAATACTTAACAAAAAAGTGTGAAACAACTGAAAATATGTCTTATATTCTAGGTTCTTCAAAGTAGCCACCTTTTGCTTTGATTACTGCTTTGCACACTCTTGGCATTCTTTTGATGAGAGGTAGTCACCGGAAATGGTTTTCACTTCACAGGTGTGCCCTGTCAGGTTTAATAAGTGGGATTTCTTGCCTTATAAATGGGGTTGGGACCATCAGTTGTGTTGTGCAGAAGTCTGGATGATACACAGCTGATTGTCCTACTGAATAGACTATTAGAATTTGTATTATGGCAAGAAAAAAGCAGCTAAGTAAACAAAAACGAGTGGCCATCCTTACTTTAAGAAATGAAGGTCAGTCAGTCCAAAATATTGCGAAAACTTTGAAAGTGTCCCCAAGTGCAGTGGTAAAAACCAAACGCTACAAAGAAACTGGCTCACATGAGGACTGCCCCAGGAAAGGAAGACCAAGAGTCACCTCTGCTGTGGAGGATAAGTTTATCCGAGTCACCAGCCTCAGAAACTGCAGGTTAACATCATCTCAGATTAGAGACTAGATCAATGCCACACAGAGGTCTAGCAGCAGACACATCTCTAGAAAAACTGTTAAGAGGAGACTTTGTACAGCAGGTCTTCATGGTAAAATAGCTGCTAGAAAACCACTGCAAAGGACAGGCAACAAGAAGAAGAGACTTGTTTGGGCTAAAGAACATAAGAAGGCATACTGAACCAACATGGCAACCACAGCATCTTGCATCTTGCAGTGGCATGCTATTCCATCCGGTTTGCGTTTAGTTGGACCATCATTTATTTTTCAACAGACAATGACCCCAAACACACCTCCAGGCTGTGTAAGAGCTATTTAACTAAGAAGGAGAGTGATGGGGTGCAATACCAGATGACCTGGCCTCCACAGTCACCAGACCTGAACCCAATCGAGATGGTTTGGGGGTGAGCTGGACCGCAGAGTGAAGGCAAAAGGGCCAACAAGTGCTAAGCATCTCTGGGAACTCCTTCAAGACTGTTGGAAGACCATTTCCGGTGACTACCTCTTGAAGCTCATCAAGAGAAATCCAAGAGTGTGCAAAGCAGTATAATCAAAGCAAAAGGTGGCTACTTTGAAGAACCTAGAATATGACATTTTCAGTTGTTTCACACTTTTTTGTTAAGTATTTCATTCCACATGTGTTAGTTCATAGTTTTGATGCCTTCAATGTGAATCTACAATTTTCAGAGTCATGAAAATAAAGAAAAGTCTTTGAATGAGAAGGTGTGTCCAAACTTTTGGTCTGTACTGTAAATACAAGCATTTATTGATATAATGTAATTTAAAAAAAAAATTGTTCTTTATTTTCTGATTTTTAAAAAATACTTTTACAACTTTTTTTTTAAAAAAAAAATCTTTTTCACTTAGTTCCTATATGGGACATTAACATTTAGTTCTTTGAATGGCATAATTGTAATACAAACATGCTCAGGATTAAAAGGGAGAGATCGAGTAAGTTTGGGAGCTAGAGGAGGTAATTACAAACAAGAACTTAAAAAAAGGAACCAAATGAATTGTGGTTCTAAATACAATAACACGTAAAGGACTCAATAAGCCATTGAGCTTCAAGTCCATTATATAAACACTAGAAGGTGGCCCGATTCTATGCATCGGGTATTCTAGAATTTACGTATTGTGTAGTTCATGTATGATTTTTGTTATATATATATATATATATATATATATATATATATATATATATATATATATATGTTGTTGTGTGTAGTTACCCCAAACGTGCTCCACCCGCCATGCTGCGCACTCCCAAACGTGCTCCATCCCCCATGCTGTGAACTCCCCATCGTGCTCCATCCCCGATGCTGCGCACCCCCCCATCATGCTTCATCCCCGATGCTGCGCACCCCCCCATCGTGCTCCATCCCCCATGCTGCACCAGCATCAGCCTCTCTGCCCCCAGCATCAGCCTCTCTCCTCCCAGCATCAGCCTCTCTCATCCTAGCATCAGCCTCTCTCATCCTAGCATCAGCCTCTCTCATCCTAGCATCAGCCTCTCTCATCCTAGCATCAGCCTCTCTCATCCTAGCATCAGCCTCTCTCATCCTAGCATCAGCCTCTCTCATCCTAGCATCAGCCTCTCTCATCCTAGCATCAGCCTCTCTCCTCCCAGCATCAGCCTCTCCTCTCTGTCCCCAGCATCAGCCTCTCTCCTCCCAGCCTTCCCCAGCATCAGCCTCTCTCCTCCCAGCCTCCCTCCTCCCACCCTCCCCCAGCATCAGCCTCCCTCTCCCAGCCTCCCCCAGCATCAGCCTCCCCCAGCATCAGCCTCTCTTCTCTCAGCCTACCTCTCCCAGCCTCCCTCCTCCCAGCCTCCCTCAGCATCAGCCTCCCTCTCCCAGCCTCCCCAAGCATCAGCCTCCACCAGCATCAGACTCTCTCCTTCCAGCCTCCTCCAGCATCAGCCTCCCTCTCCCAGCCTTCCCCAGGATCAGCCTCTCTCCTCCCAGCCTCCGTCCTCCCAGCCTTCCCGAGCATCAGCTTTCCCCTCCCAGCCTCCCTCAGCATCAGCCTTCCCCAGCATCAGCCTCTCTCCTCCCAGCCTCAGCCTCTCTCCTTCCAGCCTCCCCCAGCATCAGCCTCTCTCCTTCCAGCCTCCCTCAGCATCAGCCTCCCTTTCCCAGCCTTCCCCAGGATCAGCCTCTCTCCTCCCAGCCTCCTTCCTCCCAGCCTCCCCCTCCCAGCCTCCCTCAGCATCAGCCTTCCGCTCCCAGTCTCTCCCAGCATCAGCCTCCCCAAGCATCAGCCTCCACCAGCATCAGCCTCTCTCCTTCCAGCCTCCCCCAGCATCAGCCTCTCTCCTTCCAGCCTCCCTCAGCATCAGCCTCCCGTTCCCAGCCTTCCCCAGGATCAGCCTCTCTCCTCCTAGCCTCCTTCCTCCCAGCCTCCCCCTCCCAGCCTTCCCCATGATCAGCCTCTCTGCTCCCAGCCTCCTCCAGCACGCCGTGCTCCTCTGCCGACACTCACACACCCGATCGCATCCACTCACACACACCCGATCGCATCCACTCACACACACCTGATCGCATCCACTCACACACACATCCGATCGCATCCACTCACACACACACCCGATCGCATCCACTCACACACACACCCGATCACATACACTCACACACACCCGATCGCATACACTCACACACACAGACACTGACGATATCGCACATACGCGCTCACAGTCACAACATCCGGAGATACCACATGCTTCTGGCCATGTGATCCTCCGGCAGGTCCTGGAAGCTCACAGCACAGTATCGAGGCCGAGAAGCAAGCGATATCGCCGGATGCTGTGAGTGTGTGGATGCGATGTGTGTGTGAGGTGTGTGTGAGGTGTTTGTGAGAGTGAGAGTGAGTGCGATCTGATGTGTGTGTGTATGCGTGTGTGTGTGCTGTTATGTTTGTGCGTGTGGAACTCTCGCCGCTGCAGGACCTTGATTTGCTGGTAACTATGCAAGCATGGTTACCAGCGCATCACGTCCCCCGCTCGCACGGGAGCCCACACCAGCATACGGCGGCGGCGGCGTACGCTGATGTGGGCTCCCGTTGGGGAGGGGGGAAGGGGGGGGGGGGGGGGGGGGAGTACAGTACTCACCTGGGATTCGTGGCTCCGTGACCGTGTCAGTTCGGGCAATGCGGGGGGGGGGGGCGAGAGTTAACGTCTATTGCGTGAGGGGGGCGGGGCGTGGCGTGGGCGAGTTGCCAATGCCTGCAGGGTGCCGGGGCGGGAGGCCAATCTGTGCGGGGGGGCAGAGCCTGGGCGAGCGGCTGGCCAATCCGTGTGGGGGCGCAGCCGGGGCGAGAGGCCAATCCGTGTGGGGGGGGCGGGGCCATGGCGAACCCAGCGGCCAATCAGCTTTGTGTCACCGTAAGGACATGTCACCGTGACACAATGTCACCGTGACACAATTTTGGAGCATGACGGACAGACAGACAGAATAAGGCAATTATATATATAGATAAGCACCAATTTTATAGTTTACGTTCTGCTTACCTTTCAGATTTATTTTTACAATTCTTGCATTAGAATGCCTTAAGTTGACATGATATATTCCATCCCTATTTGTGGAAGCACGTGTATATTTTAACAGTGGGAAATTTGTTGCTAATTCTACAAGATCCAGTTGCCTTGAAGAAAACCTGAATAATTCTGCTGTCTTTGTCATAGTAAATAATGCATATGTGATGGATTCAATATTGGGGAAAATACCTTAGGATGTATAAAGTGCTTCTGTAATTTATTGCCAGTTATTGATATAATGTAATATGATATTTTGAGCATGTAATATAATATATTGGATATTTTTAACATTTTTATAGGTTATTATTGTAACAGCACAGTATAACTCTGCGTAGTATCATACATCTATGTGTGTGTATGTATATATATATATATATATATATATATATATATATATATATATATATATATATATCCTAGTTTAAACTAGGAATGGGGGGGCGAGGGTATTCACTTTATAGAAGGGGAATGTAGTGCAGATACTGACCAGGGCACAAGTAATGAAATTGGGGGTGGTACGGGGGGGAAGGGTTAGGACAGTTAATACAGTAAGCAGGAATATAGGTACAGAGTCATACGTAACGTGCATGTACACTAATGCCCGAAGCCTCACAAATAAGGTGGAGGAATTAGAATTAATATTGTTGGAAGAAAATTATGATATAGTGGCGGATATCCGAGACATGGCTGGATGAGAGCTATGACTGGGCTGTTAATTTACAGGGTTATAGCCTATTCAGGAATGACCGTACAAATAAGCGAGGGGGAGGTGTGTGTCTATATGTAAAATCATCCTTAAAACCCATCCTGCGTGACAACATATGTGAGGGTACTGAGAATGTAGAGTCCCTATGGGTGGAGATAAGGGGGGGGGGAGAATGAATAATAAAATACTGATAGGGGTGTGTTATAAGACGCCGAATATTATGGAAGAGGTAGAGAATCTCCTCATAAAGCAAATTGATAAAGCAGTGAGTCTCGGAGAGGTAATTATTATGGGGGACTTTAACTATCCTGATATAAATTGGGGAACAGAAACTTGCAGTTCCAGCAAAGGAAATAGATTTTTGATAACAATGAAAGATAATTACCTTTCACAAATGGTACAGGACCCCACAAGAGGGGGAGCACTACTAGACCTTGTACTAACCAATAGGCCAGACCGCATACCAAATATACAAGTTGGGGGTTACTTGGGGAATAGTGATCACAAAATAATAAGTTTTCATGTATTCTTTAGTAAGATGTCTAGTAGAGGGGCTACAAGGACACTAAACTTCAGGAAAGCAAATTTTAAACGGTTGAGAGATGATCTTAGTGCAATAAACTGGGATGATGAACTAAGTAATAAAAGTACACAAAGAAAATGGGAGACTTTTATGAGCATCCTGAATAGGGCTTGTGCAGAAAATATACCCTATGGGAACAAACATGCTAGAAATAGGAGGAAACCCCTATGGCTAAATAGAGCTGTAAGGGAAGCAATAAAAGAAAAACAGAAAGCCTTAAAAGAATTAAAGAGGGTAGGTAGTGATGAGGCATTATATAATTATAGAAAATTAAATAAAATATGTAAAAAGCAAATTAAGTTAGCAAAATTTGAGACAGAGAGACTCATTGCGAGAGAAAGCAAAAATAATCCTAAAATATTCTTTAACTACATAAACAGTAAAAAACTGAAAAGCGATAGTGTTGGCCCCCTTAAAAATAGTCTTGGTGAAATGGTGGAAGGGGATGAGGGTAAAGCCAACCTGCTGAATGACTTTTTTTCTACGGTTTTTATACAAGAAAATGCCATGGCAGATGACATGACCAGTGATACCATAAATTCACCCTTGAATATTACCTGCTTAACCCAGCAGGAAGTACGCCGCCTCCTCGAAATCACTAAGGTTGACAAATCTCCGGGCCCGGATGGCATACACCCCAGACTACTACAGGAATTGAGTTCTGTGATAGATAGACCATTATTTTCAATCTTCTCAGATTCCTTCACAGGGTCTGTACCGCAGGACTGGCGCATAGCAAATGTGGTGCCAATATTCAAAAAGGGGACAAAAACTGAGCCGGGAAATTATAGGCCGGTAAGTTTAACCTCTACGGTTGGTAAAATCCTTGAGGGTTTCTTGAGAGATGCTATACTGGAGTATCTCAAGAAAAATAACCTTATGACAGAGTATCAACATGGGTTTATGAGGGATCGATCCTGTCAAACTAATTTGATCAGCTTCTATGAAGAGGTAAGTTCAAGCCTGGACCAGGGAAATGCAGTGGATGTTGTGTATATGGACTTTTCAAAAGCTTTTGATACGGTGCCACACAAAAGGTTGGTACATAAAATGAGAATAATGGGGATCGGGGAAAATATGTGTAACTGGGTTAAAAACTGGCTCAGTGATAGGAAACAAAGGGTGGTTATTAATGGTACGTACTCGGACTGGGTCTCAGTTCATAGTGGGGTACCACAGGGGTCAGTATTGGGCCCGCTTCTTTTCAACATATTTATAAATGACCTTGTTGGGGGCATGCGGAGTAGAATTTCAATATTTGCAGATGATACTAAACTCTGCAGGGTAATCAATACAGGAGGATAATTTTATATTACAGGGAGATTTATGTAAATTGGAGGATTAGGCTGAGAAGTGGCAATTGAAGTTTAATGTAGATAAATGTAAGGTCATGCACTTGGGTAGAGGAAATAACATTTATGATTATGTACTTAATTGTAGAACACTGGGTAAAACAGACACAGAAAAAAAACTTGGGTGTATGGGTGGATGGTAAACTTCACTTTAGTGGACAGTGTCAGCCAACTGCTGCCAGGGCTAATAAAATAATGGGATGTATTAAAAGAGGTATAAGTGTTCATGAAAAAAATATAGTTCTACCTCTGTACAAGTCACTAGTGCGACCGCACTTAGAATACTGTGTACAATTCTGGTCACCGATATATAAGAAGGACATAGCTGAACTGGAGAGGGTGCAGAGAAGAGCGACCAAGATTATTAGAGGAATGGGTGGGCTGCAATACCAAGACAGGTTATTAAACTTGGGGTTATTTAGTTTGGAAAAACGAAGGCTTAGGGGGGATCTAATCACAATGTATAAATATATGAGGGGACAGTACAGAGACCTTTTCAAAGATCTTTTTACACCTAGGCCTGCGACTGGAACACGGGGGCATCCGCTACGTCTTGAGGAAAGAAGGTTTAATCATAATCACAGACGAGGATTCTTTACTGTACGAGCAGTGAGACTATGGAACTCTCTGCCGCATGATGTTATAATGAGTGATTCACTACTAACATTTAAGCAGAGCCTGGATGCCTTTCTTGAAAAATGTAATATTACCAGTTATGTATATTAGATTTTATGACAGGGTATTGATCCAGGGAACTAGTCTGATTGCCGGATGTGGAGTCAGGAAGGACATTTTTTCCCCATTGGAACTTGTTTGCCACATTGGGGTTTTTTTTTTGCCTTCCTCTGGATCAACATGTTAGGCTACGGGTTGATCTAGATGGACTTAGAGTCTCCCTTCAACCTTAAAAACTATGATACTATGATTGAGATAGATATATATATATATATATATATATATATATATATATAAATAAAGCAGAGAATCTGTGTGTGGTAACCCACTGAATATAAAACCACGGTTTTCACCAATTTAAGTGAAATTTTGCCCCTTTTTTTAACACCAGACTAAAAATACTAGAAACATTAAAACTCAAAATCTCCCCAAATTTAGGGTCTATAGAAACTTAGGAGAAAATGTGTGTCTTGAATGAAAAACCACAGTTTTTGCCCAAAGGATCTTAAAGGATTAACCCCTTCACGACCGCGGGCAGTAAAATTACGTCCTATTTTAACGTGACTTAACGACCAGGGACGTAATTTTACTGCCTAAACTTCATTTGATTGCCGTGGCCATAGCAACGGCTTTCAAATGATGTCCCCTGCTGTTTCTTACAGCAGGGGACCTTTGCTTGACCCCAGGGGGGGCGGCATCGCCACCCCCTATCGACGATCGATGTGATTGGCTGTTCAAATCTGAACCGCCAACCACATCGATCGCACTAATTTCGGCAAAAATAATGCCCGAATTAGTGCGATCCTGTGAGATCCAGCTATGAGATGCCGCAGCTGCTGCAGAATATCATAGGTGGACCTCAAACATGTCTCCCCCAGCCCCTGCAGCACTGATTGGAGCGATCGTGCTATGACGCGCAATCGCTCCAATCAGTGTGCAGTGGGGCGGTGTGATTTGCCGGTGGCCGCCCTCCCCAGGCCTGTGCTGGCCTGCGAGCCCTCCCCCAACATGTCTGCAGCGTGCAGTGGCTGGTACTTGTGGTACCACGCCACCGCTGCTGCTGCTGCCGCCGCCGCCCTAGCTGTCACCGCTGCTGCACGTGAGTACTGTGCTCACTTTGCAGCCAGCACGTGCGTGCTCCCGTGGTGCCCCTGCGCGCTCCCGTGGTGCCCCTGCGCGCTGCCATGGTAGCCCCTGCCGTGCCCCCCCCGCGATCTGCTCCCCCCAACCCCCCCCCCCCCCCCGACATCCCGATCTGCTCCCCCCGCGATCTGACTGCCTCCCCCATTATCTCTGTTCTGCAGCTCCCTCTCCGGTCTCCCCCTCTGCTCTACCCCCTCCCCCTCTGCTTCCCCCCCCCCCTCTCTGCTCTCACCCACCCCCCTCTCCCCCTCTGCTCTCCCCCGACGTCCTCTTACCTGTCTTCACCGGCCTGATCACATCTGCGTCCATCGCTGGGTCCTTCCTGGGCATTCTGCTGATCTGCCTGCTGCTCCTGTAAAGCTGTCCATCTCTCTGCCATCTGTTCCTCTGCAGCTCTTCTGGTCAGTGATCCTCCTGCTAGTCCTCTGGGTACTGTGAGTATAACTTTTTTTTTTTCCGTATCCCCTGTCCATTTTTACACCTCATCTGTCCGTGCGTCCCGCCAAGCGCTGATCAGGGATGCAGATAACGGATCGGCATCCCTGCTCAATTTTTGGCGTGACTTTTTTTTCCGTATCCCCGACGCTTTTTGTATCGCATCCGTCTGTGCGTGCCGCCAAGCGCTGATCAGGGATGCAGATAACGGATCGGCATCCCTGCTCAATTTTTGGCGTGACTTTTTTTTCCGTATCCCCGACGCTTTTTGTATCACATCCATCCGTGCGTCCCGCCAAGCGCTGATCAGGGATGCACATAACGGATCGGCATCCATGGTCAATTTTTGGCGTGACTTTTTTTTTTCCGTATCCCCGACGCTTTTTGTATCACATCCATCCGTGCGTCCCGCCAAGCGCTGATCAGGGATGCACATAACGGATCGGCATCCATGGTCAATTTTTGGCGTGACTTTTTTCCATATTTGCGACGCTTTTTGTATCGCATCCGTCCGTGCGTCCCACCAAGCGCTGATCAGGGATGCACATAACGTATCTGCATCCATGGTCAATTTTTGGCGTGACTTTTTTTTTTTTACGTATCCCCGACGCTTTTTTTTATCGCATCCGACCGTGCGTCCTGCAGCGGCCGATCAGTGCACTGCGTCTGTGCGTTTGAAAAGTCAAATGGCGCTCCTTCTCTTCTGAGCCCCGCCATGCGCCCAAACAATTACTTTCCACCACATATGAGGTATCTGCGTACTCAGGAGAAAATGCACAATACATTTTATGGTGCATTTTTTCCTGATAGCCTTGTGAAAAAAAAAGCTACCTAGTTGAAGCAACCGTTTTGTGGTAAAAAAAATTTTTTTTTTCTTTTCACGGCTCAACGCTATAAACTTCTGTGAAGCCCCCAGGTGTTCAAAGTGCTCACCAAACATCTAGAAAAATTATTTGAGGGCTCTAGTTTCCAAAATGGGGTGACTTGTGGGGGAGCTCCATTGTTTAGGCACCTCAGGGGGTCTTCATACCCCACATGGCGTCCGCTAATGAGTGCAGCTAATTTTGCATTCAAAAATTCAAATGGCGCTCCTTGCCTTCCGAGCACTGCCGTGTGTCCAAAGATTTGATTTCCACCACATATGAGGTATCTGCGTATTCAGGAGAAAATGCACAATACATTTTATGGTGCATTTTTTCCTGTTACCCTTGTGAAAAAAAAAGCTACCTAGTTGAAGCAACCGTTTTGTGGTAAAATTTTTTTTTTTTCTTTTCATGGCTCAACGCTATAAACTTATGTGAAGCCCCCAGGGGTTCAAAGTGCTCACCAAACATCTAGAAAAATTATTTGAGGGCTCTAGTTTCCAAAATGGGGTCACTTGTGGGGGAGCTCCATTGGTTAGGCACCTCAGGGGGTCTTCAAACCCGACATGGCGTCCGCTAATGAGTGCAGCTAATTTTGCGTTCAAAAATTCAAATGGCGCTCTTTCCCTTCCGAGCTCTGCCGTGCGCCCAAACAATTGATTTTTACCACATATGGGGTATCAGCGTACTCAGGAGAACATGCACAATAAATTGTATTGTGTACTTTCTCTTTTCTCCCTTGTAAAAATGAAAATTTTATGGCTAAAGTAACATTTTTGTGTTTAAAAAGTAAAATTTTCATTTTTTCCTTCAACATTGCTTTGGTTCCTGTGAAGCACCTAAAGGGTTAATACACTTATTGGATGTGGTTTTGAGCAGTGTGAGGGGTGTAGTTTTTAGAATGGGGTCACTTTTGGGTATTTTCTGTCACCTAGGCCTCTCAAAGTCACCTCAAATGTAATGTGGTCCCTAAAAAAAATTATTTTGTAAATTTTGTTGGAAAAATGAGAATTTGCTGATGACCTTTGACCCCTTCTAACTTCCTAACGGAAAAAAAATTTGTTTCGAAAATTGCGCTGATGTAAAGTACACAAGTGGGAAATGTTATTTAGTAACTATTTTGTGTGACATATCTCTCAGATTTATGGGCATAAATTTTCAAAGTTTGAAAATTGCGAAATTTTCAAACTTTTCGCCAAATTTCCTAAATTTTCACAAATAAACGCAAAAAATATCGGCCTAAATTTACCACTGACATGAAGCACAATATGTCACGAAAAAACAATCTCAGAATCGCCAGGATCCGTTGAAGCGTTCCAGAGTTATAACCTGTCAAAGTGACACTGGTCAGAATTGCAAAAAATGGCCCGGTCATTAGGGTGTTTTAGTGGCCGGGGGTGAAGGGGTTAAAGTAACAGCACCCAAAGAGTTGCTCTAAAAGGGGCAGCATCCATATAGTCGCTGTGGGGCAACCTGATAAGTCACTCTAAGGTCTGTAATCATAGCAATGGCTGTCAGCGACCAATGCAGAAGTAATTGGGGACTCATTTATGAGAATTGCCTCTCAATAAGATTATTCTAGTTGACTATAGCCACTGCATAGATAACTGGGACTTCATTTATGAAGTTTTCCCTCCCAACACTATCATGATGGTTTTCTATAGACATTTGAGAAGTAACTGGGGCCTCATTTATGAAAATTCCCTTACAGTAAGTATGCGCCGGTTGCCAATAACCACTGCAGAAGTAACTGGGGCCTCATGTATGAAGAGTGTCTCACAGTAAGATCGTTCTGATTGCCAATAGCAACTAGAGTGCAGCTTCCAGCATTGAAGCTGCTTACACAAGTTTTGCACAGTGGGTCTTAAAGAATTAAAGCCACGATGCCCAAGTCGTATCTATTAAAAGGGCAGCTAACACATAGTCGCTATAAAAGGAGAAACCTGATGAGTCGCTTTAAAGTCTGTAATTATAGCAACGGCTGTTAACCAACAGTGCAGAAGTAACTGGGGCTTCATTTATGAGAATTATTCCACAGTACATTGTTCTGGTTGTCTATAGCCACAGCAGAACTAACTGGAGCCTCATTTATGAAAATTACCTCCCAATAAAATAGTTCTAGTTTCCAATAGCAACCAGAGTGCAGTTTTCAGCATTGAAGCTGCTGAGGTATACTGAAAACGGAGCTCTGATTGGTTGCTATGGACAACTAGAACAGTCTGACTGTGAGGCAGTTTTAATAACTGATATTTGAGATGCTTCAGGACATACATTTTCTGCTTTACATATATCACCTATTAGATCTCTGATCAGTGTGAAGTGATTACTAAGGGCCATAATACTAAGGCGGGCTTTGCACGTTGCAACATCGGTAACAATGTGTTACCGATGCTGCAGCGATAGTCCCGCCCCCGTCGCACGTTCGATATATAGTGAAAGCTGCCGTAGCGATTATTATCGCTACGGCAGCTTTACACGCACATACCTGCCGTGCGACGTCCCTCTGGCCGGCGACCCGCCTCCTTCCTTAGGGGGCGGGTCGTGCGGCGTCACAGTGATGTCACACGGCAGGCGGCCAATTGAAGTGGAGGGGCGGAGATGAGCAGGATGTAAACATCCCGCCCACCTCCGTCCTTCTCATTGCAGCCGGGAGGCAGGTAAGGTGAAGTTCCTCGCTCCTGCGGCTTCACACACAGCGATGTGTGCGGCCGCAGGAACGAGGAACTACATCGTACCTGTCGCTCCCCCGGCATTATGGAAATGTCGGAGGCTGCAGCGATGATACGATGATGACGATTTTGCGCTCGTTCATCGTATCATCTAGGATTTACACACTACGACATCGCAAGTGACGCCGGATGTGCGTCACTTTCGATTTGACCCCACCGACATCGCACCTGCGATGTCGTAGTGTGCAAAGCCCGCCTAAGACTGTTTTTTTAAAATGCAGCCCAAAAACGACCATCTATTGGGCAAGTTAATCTAAAAGCTAAGAAAGCAAAACTGTCTCAAACAGCTGAGACAAGTAAACAATGCAAGTCCCGGCTTGAAAGGAAACGGATGACATAGGCTGAATCAAAGGTGTTACGGGGGTGCTGTCTGATATAGTATAGATGGTAAATAATCAGACAGCCAGGGTCCACTGTGTGGTGATATTAGACCGCTGACAACAATAAACAGAACTAAGGTAGTCTCCGTAAGTTCACAGAGACATGTAAATTAGAATATATGATAATTAAGGTAGTACGCTATTAAACTTACAGCGACTACAAGACACGTGGGTATAAAAGGAAGTGAACCTCTGTTATGTCACAGAGGACACCTATGTACAATAGGAGAAGGACTCCGTTAGCACTCACGGAGGTCCTATCAATCCTGTCACATGCATTACCTCTGTGAGGCAAGAAAGTATAAAGTACTATGTGTTATAAACGCACACACAGTACAGAATGAATAACAGCAGTACTACCCGTACTAGCTGTTATGGTGGCTCAGTGTTAACCACACTGACCTGCGTGTACCAGGTGCTAACCGCACAGGAGGATGCGTACCATGTGCTACCCACACATTACAGAGGCACCCAGGCTACCTGCACCTGCCTGACAGAGTGTGTGTAACTCACAGCTAAACCCTACTCTAAAGGGGGCTTTACACGCTACGACATCGCTAATGCGAACTCTTTGGGGTCACGGAATTGGTGACGCACATCCGGCCGCATTAGCGATGCCGTTGCGTGTGACACCGATGAGCGATTTTGCATTGTTGCAAAAACGTGCAAAATCACTCATCGGTGACATGGGGGTCCATTCTCAAAAATCGTTACTGCAGCAGTAACGAGGTTGTTCCTCGTTCCTGCGGCAGCACACATCGCTCAGTGTGACACCACAGGAACGAGGAACCTCTCCTTACCTGCCTCCCGGCCGCTATGCGGAAGGAAGGAGGTGGGCGGGATGTTACGTCCCGCTCAGCTCCGCCCCTCCGCTGCTATTGGGCGGCCGCTCAGTGACGTCGCTGTGACGCCGCACGGACCGCCCCATTAGAAAGGAGGCGGTTCGCCGGTCACAGAGACATCGCCGGGCAGGTAAGTATGAGTGACGGGTCTGGGTGATGTTGCGATTTGCCAGTGTCGCGCAACAGATGGGGGCGGGTACCCACACTGGCGATATCGGGACTGATATCGCAGTGTGTAAAGCCCGCTTAAGAGGAAGGTGCCTAACCAGCTAATGCAGAGTAAAGGGAGTGATAGCTGATGAAGTGGCAAGTATAGAATCGCTATTGTATGGGTAGCGATTCACTGTGGCAGTATAGCAGGAGAGCACATACATGGGCGGCTACCTCATGCATGCACAAGAACGACTGAGCCCCATGCGGCGTGCTCCAGGGTCTTTTATTAACTAAGAACCACCCACAAGATGGTGACACCCAGGGCAAGACTGAACCTGAACCAATAAGATGAGAACTGACATCACCACAACCAATCAGTCGCCGGCGCGTCATCGGTGACGTCACCCATGGCCAATCAGGCAATGCCACACCACTGATGACCTCATGGCAGCCACACCCCAAACACCTCACCAGTCATCGTCTGACGACCAATGGTGAGGTACCAGGTCATAGGGGCGGGCCTCCGCGAGCCAGTCCGGAGTGGCCACGTCATCAGGACACCTGATGCCCTCTGCCCTATCGGGCCTGCCACCTCACGGACATGCCCAGTGAGGTCCTTACCAGACCTAGCATCTGATGTATTAAGTGCCTGAGCATGCTCAATAGGCACAACACAGGACTTAAGGGCCATTTACAAGCTGCAACATCGCTAACGATATATCGTCGGGGTCACTGTGTTTGTGACGCACATCCGGCGTCGTTAGCGACATTGCAGGGTGTGACAGGCTGGAGCGACCTTAAACGATTGCAAAAGAGGCAAAAATCGTTTGTCTCAGAGAGGTCGTTTATTTATGAAAAATCGTTGTCTGGTCAGTAGCGATGTTCCTCGTTCCTGCGGCATCACACATCGCTATGTGTGACACCACAGGAGCGACGAACATCTCCCTACCTCCGTCCACTGGCAATGAGGAAGGAAGGAGGTGGGGAGCATGTTCCGGCCGCTCATCTCCGCCCCTCCTCTGCTATTGGACGGCTGCCGCGTGACGTCGCTGTGACGCCGCACAAACCGCCCCCTTAGAAAGGAGGCGGTTCGCTGGCCAGAGCGACGTTGCAGGGAAGGTAAGTCCGTGTGACGGGGGTAAGCGAGGTTGTGCGCCACGGGCAGCGATTTGCCCATGACGCACAACCGACGGAGGCGGGTACGCTTGCTAGCGATATCAGTACAGATATCGCAGCGTGTAAAGTACCCTTTAGACACGGCACGAAGTCCAAGTACCTGTGCAAAGAGGCTTTTCGCACTAAGTGTAGGAGCATGCTCAATAGCCTGAACCGAGGACTTAGCCTCAGAAATGGCACTATCAGGCTGAGCATGCTCACTAAGCGAAACACTGGACTTAGGCGGGCTTTGCACACTACGACATCGCAGGTGCGATGTCGGTGGGGTCAAATCGAAAGTGACGCACATCCGGCGTCACTTGCGATGTCGTAGTGTGTAAATCCTAGATGATACGATGAACGAGCGCAAAATCGTCATCATCGTATCATCGCTGCAGCCTCCGACATTTCCATAATGCCGGGGGAGCGACAGGTACGATGTAGTTCCTCGTTCCTGCGGCCGCACACATCGCTGTGTGTGAAGCCGCAGGAGCGAGGAACTTCACCTTACCTGCCTCCCGGCTGCAATGAGAAGGACGGAGGTGGGCGGGATGTTTACATCCTGCTCATCTCCGCCCCTCCACTTCAATTGGCCGCCTGCCGTGTGACGTCACTGTGACGCCGCACGACCCGCCCCCTAAGGAAGGAGGCGGGTCGCCGGCCAGAGGGACGTCGCACGGCAGGTATGTGCGTGTAAAGCTGCCGTAGCGATAATAATCGCTACGGCAGCTTTCACTATATATCGAACGTGCGACGGGGGCGGGACTATCGCTGCAGCATCGGTAACACATTGTTACCGATGTTGCAACGTGCAAAGCCCGCCTTAGGCTCTGGCTGGAGTAAATTGGTACACGCATGCCCACTAGCCGCCTCTCCACACTTAGACGTGGAGGAGCAAGCAGCCAGCTGGACGACCCGAGGCCCGGCCAAAAACGGCAGCCGGCACCTGGGCGCAACTGGAATCGCAACAGGCTACTTGCGGCTATGGCGGCGCCAATTCGTAACACAAAGGTAGCTTAAAAATCTGAGCAATTGGAAAGTCGTCTTCAGGAGAAATGGATGAGATAGTCTGAAGCAAGGGATGCTGAAACATCTGAACAAAAGGATGAACGTCATCAAAATGACTACATACAATATATGCAAAGACGTAGGCAGGCTGACTTCAGTTTGGAACCATTTCCCTACGACTCAATTCAGGACTAAACTCACATTTGAAAGTCAAAGTAAGCAAAATAGCCGTAATATTTGTCACACGGAGTTTTCCCACAAACTTCACAAACTGACATGGAGGCGTTAGGTGGTGTTCAGATTGCAGATTCTTGGATCTAGGCAGACAGACTCAGGCATCGACCTGCTGTGTGCTGATTCATAGGCAGGCTAGCAAGAGTTAATTTCCGCTGGCCTGCTTGATTTTTTTGGTCAGATGTTCTGAGGAGGCCTATCACATCTGCTCCCCTCCTATTTATGCTGATTGAAACCTTCCACCCATGCCAGCTATAGTTTATTCTATGTTGGCCTATGAGGTGTGGTATGGCCTATGAGGTTTGGCTCTTTAATTGGTGTGGAGTTTACCCTTGTTATTTTGTAGCTTCCTTTCTGCTCTTCTTTTTCTTCCTGAACCTTTTATTGTCTTTACCTTTCTGTGTGCATGCTGTGTAAGAAAATTTTGGTTTTTCCTTATCTGTGGATTTAATCACACTCCTATGCCATCCCTCTCTAGGGGACTGGGAATCAGATCAAGAATAGTCAGGAACAGAGCCAGAAAAAAAGACTCAGGCCTCTCTACCATCAGGAGTATCCTTGAGATTTGGGATAGCATAGGGCCCCCTAGCTAGAAGGACAGCTTAGGAGCCGTGGTTCCCTGCTATCTAATGGTCATCGTGACAATATCCTAACATTGTCAAGCAAAAAAGTTTAACTTGGAATCGTCTGACATGTGCTGCTCTAATGGCAAAGTCAGTTTCCACCTTTAAGTCTACCTCCCAAACCCCTTCTTTCATACATGTCGAGAAAAACTTTTTAGTCCAAGCATTTTCTGCGAAAGATTAGAAGATACAAATCATCTTTCCAGATGTTATCCTTTGGTACAACGGCTGTAATCAAGGAAGCAGGATTAATTGTGTATCTGTAAATCAATCTTACTCCTTTATCAGTTAATGACTCATAGGTTACACTGGGGGGAGAGGGTGAAGGGTTACACTATGCTGCCTCCTTAATTTTTGTGTTTGTAAAAGAAGAGTAAATTTTAATTTTTGATAAAAAATTGTTCAAAAAGTAGTTGCTCGCCTCAGTGTTTTACGGTAAATTTGTACAAATAAACTATTGTTAATGCCAAACTAACAAAAAAGAAGAATTGAAAAACAACTACCGTAAATATTAAACGCTGAAGATGTCAACTTCAGGGTGACACTGAAAATGAAACCTTAGAAAGCGTAACCAACAATTTACCATATCCTTTTCCACTAACGAAGCAGAGGGTATTTTGCTAGTGATACAGTGGGGAAAATAAGTATTTGATACACTGTCGATTTTGCAAGTTATCGTAGGTACACTTTAACTATGACAGAAACCTTTGTTTGAAATTACAGTGGTTAGACATTTCCTGTAGTTTTTGACTATGTTAGCACACACAGGAGCAGGGATTTTGGTGCACTCCTCCATACACATCTTCTCCAGATCTTTCAGGTTTCGGGGCTGTCACTGGGCAACATTGAGTTTCATCTCACTTCAAAGATTTTCTATTTTGTTCAGGTCTGGAGACTGGCTAGGCCACTCCAGGACCATGAAATGCTTCTTACAGAGCCTCTCCTTAGTTGCCCTAGCTGTGTGTTTCAGGTCATTGTCATACTGGAAGACCCAGCCACGACCCATCTTCAATGTTCTTACTGAAGGAAGGAGATTGTTGGCCAAAATCTCACGATACATTGCCCCATCCATCCTCCCTTCAACACAAGGCAGTCGTCCTCTCCCCTTTGCCAAAAAGCAACCGCAAAGTATGATGTTTCAAACCCCATGCTTCACGGTTGAGACAGTGTTCTTGGGTTTCATCCAAACACGGAGAGTGGAGTTGATACCAAAAAATTCTATTTTGGTCTCACCTAACCACATGACCTCCCATGCCTCCTCTGGATAATCCAGATGATCATTGGTACATTTCAAACAGGCCTTGACATGTGCTAGAATTAGCAGGGAACCTTCCGTGCCCTGCAGGATTTAAATTCATGACGGCGTAGTGTTTTACTAACATTAATCATTAAGTCTGTGGTCCCAGCTCTGTTCAGATCAGCAACCAGGTCCTTTCGTGTAATTCTGGGCTGATTTCTGACCTTTCTCAGAATCAACCTTACTAAACGAGGCGAGATCTTGCATGGATACCCAGACCAAGTAAGATTGATTGTCATTTTTTGTTTCTTCCATTTTCTAATAGTTGCACTACCAGTTGTTGCCTTATCACCAAGCTGCTTGCCTATTGTCCTGTAGTCCATCCCAGCCTTGTGCAGATCTACAATTTTGTTCCTGATGTCTTTAGACAGCTCTTTGGTCATGGCCATGGTGGGGAGGTTGGAGTGTGATTGATCGAGTGTATGGACAGGTGTCTTTTATACAGGTAACGAGTTCAAACAGATTCAATTAATACAGTTAATGAGTATGAGTGCAGAGTAGGAGGGCTTCTAAAAGAAGAAATAACAGGTCTGTGAGAGCCAGACTTCTTGCTGGTTGGTAGGTGATCAAATACTTATTCTATGCAATAAAATGCAAGTTCATTATTTAAAAATCATACAATGTGACTTTCTGGATTTTTTTTATTCTGTCTGTCACCATTGAAGTGTACCTATGATAAAAATTACAGACCCCTCCATTCTTTGTAGGTGGGAAAACTTGCAAAATTGGCAGTGTATCAAATACGTATTTTCCCCATTGTATATATTAGATACACAGCACATAAGACCACACTAGTATAATTGATATTTTATTTTATTTAACACAGCATACACTATTTCACAAAAACATATTTAATCCTTAGCAGAATAAGATTATATTTCAACAATATAAATACATAGTGTATTAAGTTTATCACAGGCATGGGTTTTCTGTGTTTTTAGCCTTATTGGGACACGTATTACCTATGTATATGGGCCATATGACATTATTCTCATATAAAATATTAATGTTACAGGACTATTATTAGACTAGAAGGTGGCCCGATTCTACGCATCGGGTATTCTAGAATTTACATATTGTGTAGTTAATGTATGATTTTTGTTATATATCTATATATATATAATTGCCTTATTCTGTCTGTCTGTCTGTCTGTCATGCTCCAAAATTGTGTCCTTACGGTGACACAAAGCTGATTGGCCGCTGGGCTCGCCATGGCCCCGCCCCCCCCACGGATTGGCCTCTCGACCCGGCTCTCTGCAGGCCCCGCCCCCCTCACGCAATGCACGCTCGCTCTGGCCCAACTGACACGGAGCTCCGACTCCCAGGTGAGTACACACACACACATCAGATCACACTCACTCTCACACACACCTCACACATCACATCCACACACTCACAACATCCTGGGATATCGCTTGCTTCTACACCGGCTCCGTCACGATCCCAGCAGCGCCAGACATAACCTTGCGATGCTGGGATCTTGACGGAGCCCGTGAACGCTGGTAACCATTATACACATCGGGTAACTAAGGTCCCTTGGTTACCCGATGTGTATCATAGTTACCAGTGTACACCGGCTCCCGGTACACATGTGCAGGGAGCCGGCATTATACTCCTCTCCCCCAGGACTACTCCTCCTATTACAGTCCTCCTATTATACTCCTCTCTGAGTATAATAGGAGAACTATTATAACATGGGGGATGTAGCACGATGGGGGGTACGCAGCATGGGGGATGTAGCACGATGGGGTGTGCAGCATGGGGGATGTAGCACGATGGGGAGTGCGCAGCATGGGGGATGTAGCACGATGGGGAGTGCGCAGCATGGGGGATGTAGCACGATGGGGAGTGCGCAGCATGGGGGATGTAGCACGATGGGGAGTGCGCAGCATGGGGGATGTAGCACGATGGGGAGTGCGCAGCATGGGGGATGTAGCACGATGGGGAGTGCGCAGCATGGGGGATGTAGCACGATGGGGAGGTGCGCAGCATGGGGGATGTAGCACGATGGGGAGGTGCGCAGCATGGGGGATGTAGCACGATGGGGAGGTGCGCAGCATGGGGGATGGAGCACGATGGGGAGGTGCGCAGCATGGGGGATGGAGCACGATGGGGAGTGCGCAGCATGGCGGATGGAGCACGATGGCGGGTGCGCAGCATGGGGGATGTAGCACGATGGCGGGTGCGCAGCATGGGGGATGTAGCACGATGGGCAGTGCGCAGCATGGGGGATGTAGCACGATGGGGGATGTAGCACGATGGGGGGTGCGCAGCATGGGAGATGTAGCACGATGGGGAGTGCGCAGCATGGGTGATGTAGCACGATGGGGAGTGCGCAGCATGGCGGATGTAGCACGATGGCGGGTGCGCAGCATGGGGGAGGTAGCACGATGGGGAGTGCGCAGCATGGGGGATGTAGCACGATGGGGGATGTAGCACGATGGGGAGTGCGCAGCATGGGGGATGTAGCACGATGGGGAGTGCGCAGCATGGGGGATGTAGCACGATGGGGAGTGCGCAGCATGGGGGATGGAGCATGATGGGGAGTGCGCAGCATGGAGGATGGAGCACGATGGGGAGTGCGCAGCATGGGGGATGGAGCACGATGGGTAATGCGCAGCATAGGGGATCGGGCATGATGGGGGGTGCGCAGCATGGGGGATGGAGCACGGTGGGAGGTGCACACCTCCCCCCAACACACACACACACACACACACACACAGGGAACCACAAACACCGCCATACACAGACACCCACACACACAGACAACGCTGCACACACACACAACACCCAACACACAAACACCGCGGCATACATAAATATACGCACATACCGCACAACACACACATTGCACAATACATACCTCCCCCCAAAACACACCACACCCACACAAACCGCGCAACACAAACACACACACAACGCGACAGACACACAGCGCTCCACAAACAACGCAACACACATACAACACCGCTCTCACCCCCCGCCACACCCAGACAACACCCAGAACATGTACAGCGCCCTACACAAACACTTGGTAACTACACACAACAACATCTATATATATATCTATAACAAAAATCATACATGAACTACACAATACGTAAATTCTAGAATACCCGATGCGTAGAATCGGGCCACCTTCTAGTATATATATATATATATATATATATATATATATATGTTGTTGTCTGTAGTTACCAAGTGTTTGTGTAGGGCGCTGTACATGTTCTGGGTGTTGTCTGGGTGTGGCGGGGGGTGAGAGCGTTGTTGTATGTGTGTTGCGTTGTTTGTGGAGCGCTGTGTGTCTGTAGCGTTGTGTGTGTGTGTGTGTTGCGCGGTTTGTGTGGGTGTGGTGTGTTTTGGGGGGAGGTATGTTTTGTGCAATGTGTGTGTGTTGCGTGGTATGTGCGTATATTTATGTATGCCGCGGTGTGTGTGTGTTGGGTGTTGTGTGTGTGCAGCGTTGTCTGTGTGTGTGGGTGTCTGTGTAGGGCGGTGTTTGTGGTTCCCATTGTGTGTGTGGTGTGTGTGTTGGGGGGAGGTGTGCACCTCCCATCGTGCTCCATCCCCCATGCTGCGCACCCCCCATCGTGCTCCATCCGCCATGCTGCACACTCCCAAACGTGATCCATCCGCCATGCTGCGCACTCCCAAACGTGCTCCATCCGCCATGCTGCGCACTCCCAAACGTGCTCCATCCGCCATGCTGCGCACTCCCAAACGTGCTCCATCCGCCATGCTGCGCACTCCCAAACGTGCTCCATCCGCCATGCTGCGCACTCCCAAACGTGCTCCATCCGCCATGCTGCGCACTCCCAAACATGCTCCATCCGCCATGCTGCGCACTCCCAAACGTGGTCCATCCGCCATGCTGCGCACTCCCAAACGTGCTCCATCCCCCATGCTGCGCACTCCCCATCGTGCTCCATCCCCCATGCTGCGCACCCCCCATCGTGCTCCATCCCCCATGCTGTACCAGCATCAGCCTCTCTGCCCCAGCATCAGCCTCTCTCCTCCCAGCATCAGCCTCTCTCCTCCCAGCATCAGCCTCTCTCCTCCCAGCATCAGCCTCTCTTCTCTCAGCCTCCCTCCTCCCAGCCTCCCCCAGCATCAGCCTCCCCCAGCATCAGCCTCACCCTCCCAGCCTCCCCCAGCATCAGCCTCTCGCCTCCCAGCCTCCCCCAGCATCAGCCTCTCTCCTCCCAGCCTCCCCCAGCATCAGCCTCTCTCCTCCCAGCCTCCCCCAGCATCAGCCTCTCTCCTCCCAGCCTCCTCCAGCATCAGCCTCTCTCCTCCCAGCCTCCCCCAGCATCAGCCTCCCCCTCCCAGCCTTCCCCAGGATCAGCCTCTCTACTCCCAGCCTCCCTCCTCCCAGCCTCCCCCAGCATCAGCCTCCCCCTCCCAGCATCAGCCTCTCTCCTCCCAGCCTCCCCCAGCATCAGCCTCTCTCCTCTCAGCCTCCCCCAGCATCAGCCTACACCCTCCCAGCCTCCCCCAGCATCAGCATCAGCCTACCCCAGCATCAGCCTCTCTCCCGCCAGCCTCCCCCAGCATCAGCCTCCCCCTCCCAGCCTTCCCCAGGATCAGCCTCTCTCCTCCCAGCCTCCCCCAGCGCGCCGTGCTCCTCTGCCGACACCCCGATCGCATACACTCACACACACACACACACACACTCACACATCAGAACACACTCACACACATCCGATCGCATACACTCACACACACACTAACGATATCGCACATACGCGCTCACACTCACAACATCCGGAGATACCACATGCTTCTGGCCATGTGATCCTCCAGCAGGTCCTGGAAGGTCACTCCACAGTATCGCCGCCGAGAAGCAAGCGATATCCCAGGATGTTGTGAGTGTGTGGATGCGATGTGATGTGTGTGTGAGAGTGAGTGTGATCTGATGTGTGTGTGTTGTTATGTGTGTGCGTGTGTATGTTCCGCCGCTGCAGGACCTTGATGCGCTGGTAACTATGCTACCATGGTTACCAGCGTATCCCGTCCCCCGCTCGCACGGGAGCCCACACCAGCATACGGCGGCAACCCCAGCAATGCGAGGGTATGTGTCGGCTGGGTTGGCGGCGTACGCTGATGTGGGCTCCCGGGGGTACAGTACTCACCTGTGAGTCGTGGCTCCGTGTCGGTTCGGGGAATGCGTGCGGGGGGCGGGGCCAGAGCGAGCGTGCATTGTGTGAGGGGGGGCGGGGCCGAGAGGCCAATCCGTGTGGGGGGCGGAGCCTGGGCGAGCGGCCAATCCGTGTGGAGGGCGGGGCCATGGCGAGCCCAGCGGCCAATCAGCTTTGTGTCACCGTAAGGACCCAATTTTGGAGCAAGACAGACAGACAGACAGACAGACAGAATAAGGCAATTATATATATAGATAAGAAACTATGTTATGTGGTCTAATAATCCATGCACAAGTGATCTTGGGATGTTTTTTAAAACATGTTCATACAAGTACATTTATCTCATAAATATTTGGGCAGCTGTTGGGGAGTGCCTAATGAGATGCGCGTGGGGGGCGGTCTGATCTCATCAGCACGTCCTGTCAACACGTAGATCATCAGGTATATTGGCTTTGGTGACGTACACGCTGTGCGCTTCCCTCACTGCCGCCTAGCATTGTGTCACTTAATATGCCTGCACTCTTTGCCCATTATAAAAAGGACATCGACTCATATCCCAACACATCCTGACTATTGATGAGATAATAAAGAAATATTCGGGTTCGGATTACTCATCTCGAATATTTCGAACTGTTTGTGTATTAGTCATGAATAACGAATCTAATGAAAATCAATGGAAAAGTCGAATAATTTTCCGGCAGACCATCCAAGAATGTCTGGCAGGACTGTAAAACTGCTGAAATGGATGCAAAAGTGCTGAAATTGAATGGGTACAGCATGGGGAAGATGCCTAGATGCATTTCTGAAACACAGGTAGCTACTGGGAAGAATGTTGTCAGAGTATTACACCACTTTGACATGTGGTCCCCCAAATATTTATGATAACCAGCGCAGAAAAGTTGACAGCTGTGGGCTGCAGCTGTGTGCTTTGTCATGGTTGGTTGTCAAAAATAGAGGCTACCTCACAACTTTATTTTTTATTTAAATAAATAATTTTTTAAAAAACGACATGGGCTCCCACCCATTTTTGATAACCAACCCAGATAAAGCGGAAAGCTGGGGACTGGTATTTCGACCTGGGAAGGTACATGGTTATTGGGCCCTCCCAAGCATAAAAATAGCAGCCCGCAGCCACCCCACAATTGGTGCATCCATTAGATGCACCAGTTGCAGCGCTTTACCTTGCTCATCCCGATTGTTCTGGTGCAGTGACAATGACAAAAATCACAGCTGCTTTCAAGCCCTGGGTTGGTAATAGAAAGATACCTATGAGACCCCCCCATTACCAACTCTGTAAGTAAAAAGAAAAAAAAAATCAAAAAACACAGAAATCCTTTACTATAAATAATAAAAAACAAACCCTCTTCCACCAATTTATTAAAGCCAAAAACATCACCGCAGGTCCGACATAATCTACACGACATCCCATAGCGACCCTGGCTCTGCTACATCCAGAAACTGCAGTGATGGAAAATGGGACCGATCACTGCAGTTCCAGGGACACACTGAGGGCAGCGTAGGACCCGGGTGTGACAGGCGTCACAGCAGTCCGGCAGGCAAGTCACCAGAGTTTACACTCAGGGGCTCCCCGCTGCTCTCAGTGAACTAAAAAAAAAACTCAACAGAAAAAAAGCCAACTCATGGAGAGGGTGGCTGCTGGTATTAAACATACACACTAATGAGGTTTTACATAGGGACTAGTCACAGTCACACAGGTATGTGCAGTGCACAGTGTCTGGCTCACAGCCTATTGATGACGCCCATACTAGTACATCAGCTGGTCTGCCCAGCACTAAATAAGTGCATTAACACACAGGACAGATATCTCAAAGGGCCCGGCTGTGTCCTGCTGAAAATTGTGCAATAGAAAATGATAACAAATTATAATAAAGAGAATTTTGTTACTTACCGTAAATTCTTTTTCTTATAGTTCCGACATGGGAGACCCAGACCATGGGTGTATAGCTTCTGCCTCCGGAGGACACACAAAGTACTACACTCAAACGTGTAGCTCCTCCCTCCTAGCATATACACCCCCTGGTAGCCAGTCCTAGCCAGTTTAGTGCAAAAGCTGAAGGAGGACATCCACCCACAAGTAGAGACAGAGCAAAACCCGGAACAACCGGGACCTCTGTCTACAACAACAGCCGGTTATAACACACGGAACAAGAAACCTGCCAACAGGCAACAGGGAGGGTGCTGGGTCTCCCATGTCGGAACTATAAGAAAAAGAATTTACGGTAAGTAACAAAATTCTCTTTTTCTTCATCGTTCCTTATGGGAGACCCAGACCATGGGACGTTCTAAAGCAGTCAATGGGTGGGAATAAACAGAAAAACTGAGAAGTAGGCGAAACCTAACTTCACAAATGGGCGACAGCCGCCTGAAGGATGCGTCTGCCCAAACTCGCATCTGCCGAAGCAAGAGCATGCACTTGGTAGTGCTTCGAAAAGGTATGCAGACTAGTCCAAGTGGCAGTCTGACAGACCTGCTGAGCCGTAGCCTGGGCCTGAAAGCCTAAGAGGCACCGACAGCTCTGGTCAAGTGTGCCTTGATCCCCGGCGGGAGAGGCACTTGAGTACCCTGGTAGGTATCGGAAATGGCCGACCTAAACCAACGAGCCAGGGTCGGCTTAAATGCCGAAAGGCCCTTACGCTGACCAGCGGTCAGCACAAAAGAGAGGTGCACCGCCTAAGAACAGCGGTGCGAGACACATAGATCCGGAGCGCCCGCACCAGATCCAGAGTATGCAACGCCCTTTCAAAGCGATGAACAGGAGCCGGACAAAAGGAAGGCAGGGAAAATGCCCCGTGTAAGGTGGAAACAGCAACCACCTTAGGGAGAAAGTCCGGAGTCGGACGGAGAACCACCTTGTCTTGATGAAGGGAGGGCTCCGAAGAGAGTGCAGCCAAAACAGAGACTCCCTTGAGGGAAGTCATGGCCACTAGAAAGACCACTTTCTGTGAAAGACTAAACAAAGAAACCTCCCTAAGAGGCTCAAAGGGGGGTTTCCGGAAGCCGTGAGGACCGAATTAAGGTCCCATGGCTCCAAGGGCCGCCGGTAAGGCGGAATGATGTGAGATGCGCCCTGCATGAAGGAGCGCACCTGGGCCAGCCGGGCGATACGCCGCTGGCACAACACTGACAGAGCCGAGACCTGTCCCTTAAGGGAATTGAGGGATAGTCCTAGCTGCAGACCGGACTGTAGAAGGGACAGGAGGGTCGGCAAGGCCAAAAGGCCAAAGGATACTTCCGAGCTCGAGTCATAGTGGAGATGACTTCAGGAGGGATACCAGAAGTCGTCAAGATCCATGACTCAAACGCCACGCCGTCAACCTGAGAGCCGCAGGTTCTGGCGGAAGGACGGACCTCGTGAGAGAAGGTCTGGACAGTCCGGGAGATGCTATAGCACCTCTACGGACAGACGGAGCAGGTCAGGGTACCAAGCTTGCCTGGGTCAGTCTGGAGTAATGAGAATGACCCGACGGCCCTCCTTTCTGATCTTGCGCAGGACTCTGGGCAAGAACTAGAGGGTGAAACACGTAAGACAGACGAAGCTGGGACCAAACTTGAACCAGTGCGTCTGCCGCAAAAACCTGAGGATCGTGGAGCCACGGTTTGATGGCTGAGACAATCTGCCTCCCAGTTTTCCACGTCTGGGATGTGGGCTGCGGATATGGTGGACTAGGAGTCCTCCGTCCACTGAAGAATGCGATGAACCTCCAACATTGCCAGGCGGCTGATGTCCCGCCCTGGAGGTTGATGTAGGAAAACGCTGTAGCGTTGTCTGACTGGACTCGAATGTGCCTGGCCGCCAACAGATGGTGAAAGGCTTAGAGAGCTAGAAACACAGCTCTGATTTCCAGCACATTGATCCAGAGGGCTGATTCGGACAGAGTCCAAGTGCCCTGCGCTCCATGGTGGAGATAAACTGCTCCCCAGCCGGATAGATTAGCATCTTGGTGAGGATCACCCGGGACGGAGCCAGGAAGGAGCGTCCCTGAGACAGAGGGGACGAAGCCACCGCTGAAAAGAGCCCCTGGTCTGTGGCGAAGCCACCGCCCCGTGGAAGGAGGAAGTCCGCTTGATCCAACAACGGAAAATATCCAGCCGCAGATGGAACTGGGCAAGGGAATTGCTTCCATTGACACCACCATCTGATCCAGCACCTGTATTAGGTGCCTGATGGAACGACCTCGACCGCCAGCGGAGGGACTGCTGTTTGACTAAGGGCAGCTTCACAAGTGCCGACAGAGTCTCGAATTGCGTCCCTGGGTATGTGAACTTCTGGGTCGAAGTCAGAGTGGACTTGGACAGAATGACAAACCACCCGAATTGGTTACAGTGGCGAGAGTGAGCGAGGCACTCCGCTAACAGTCTGCACTGGATGAAGCCCAGACTAGAAGGCTGTCCTGGACAAAAGGATCACTGCCAACCCCTAGAGGTGCAGGACCGCAATCACAGCTGCCCCGACCTTGAGAATACTCGAGGGGCCGTGGCTAACCCCAAGGGAAGAGCCACGAATTGGACCATTCTGATTGCAAAACGTAGCCAACGCTGGTGTGAAACTGCGATTGGCACATGCAGATAGGCATCTCTGATGTCGATGGATGCTAGGGAGTCTCCTTGGGTCATTGATTGATCGCAGAGACTATGCGAAACTGCCGCACCTGAACATGCTTGAGAAGCTTGAGATCCAGGTCGGAAGGCACCGCTTTCCTCGGGTAGTAGGAATAGATTTAAGCAGAAATCTCAGAACCACTCCCAGTCGGGAACCAGTACAATTACTCCAGTGGCCTGCAAGAATGCCACAGCCTGTGAGAAGGCGGCGGCCTTGGAGCAGGGGGGAGTTGACAGAAAAAATCTGTTTGGCGGGCTGGATAGAATTCTATCCTGTAGCCGTGGGAGATGGTATCTCGCACCCACTGATCGGAGACGTGTTAAAACCATACGTCGCCAAAGTGGGAGAGCCTGCCACCGACCAAGGACGTTGCTGGCGTGGCCAGATAGCCAGGAGGAGGCTGACTTAGTGGCAGCATGTCCTGCGGTCTTCTCGTGCGCCATTTGGGTTTACGATCCTTGTCTGAGCCAGTGGACGAGGACGAGGGCTTAGAGAACGATCAGATGGAGGAACAAAAAGAACGAAACCTCGACTGATTCCTGCCCTGGACAGGTTTCCTGGTTTAGGTTTGTGGCATGGAAGAAACTCTTCACGCCAAGAGCTTCCTTAATAATTTCATCCAGTTGTTCCCGAACAGTCTGGTCCCAGCAAAAGGGAGCCCAGCAAGGAACTTCTTTAGAAGCATCCGCCTTCCACTTCCGAAGCCACAGGAGCCTGCGGATAGCGAGGAAATTAGCCGAGGCCACCGCAGTGCGGTGAGAGTCTCCAGCATGGCAGACATGGCACAGGATGAAAAGACTGAAGTCTGGAAGTTAAGGCAACCATTTCGGGCAAAGAGTCCCTGTGAGGCATCTCCTCTAGAGAAGCAGAGATGGCTTTGAAAGCCGCACTGCTGCAAAAGCTGGGGAGAACGAGGCCCCTGCCGCCTCCATACAGATTTGGCCAGAAGGACAACCTGGCGGACAGCAAAAGCCGTAAGTGAGGAGCCATCAGCCACTGATACAACGTCCGGGCTGAGAGTCTAAACACCGGAGGGACCACCTTTGGTGAATGAGCCCACTCCTTGACCACCTCTGGTGGAAGGGGAAAACTGTCATCAGAACCACGCTTTGGGAAGCGTTTGCCAGAGCAGACCCTGGGCTTGGTCACAGTGGCCTGAAAACTGGAGTGGTTAAGGAACACACTCCTTGTTCTCTTAGGCAAGGAAAACTGGAGTATTTTTGCCAGAGAGGGTTGCTCCTCTGATACTGGCGGATTGAGGTCCAGTACAGAATTAATGTACAGTGGGATCCTTAGAGAGGTGCCGTCAGCCACTGATACAACTATCCGGGCTGAAATACTAGACACCGGAGGGACCACCCTTGGGAATGAGCCCACTCCTTGACCACCTCTGGTGGAAGGGGGAAACAGTCATCAGAACCACGCTTTGGGAGCGTCTGTCAGGACAGGCTCTGGGCTTGGTCACAGTGGGCTGAAAACTGGAGTGGTTAAGGTATACTGATGCCTTTCTGCCAGAGGGGGATACTCCCCTGATACAGGCGGATTGAGGTCCAGTACAAATATAATGGACGCAATCAAATCATTAGCATCTGCATCACCTTCGGACAGATCAATGGTACATTAAGTAGCGTCCGAGCCCCCAGTAAAGACATCCTCCACGTCCAGTGAGTCAGTTCGTGAATCAGAGCTGCGGGACGGGGAAGGACAGGGGACCCTGCGTCTCCATTTTAGGAGGACGGGGTCTGAGACCAGATGAAGAGTCCTCTGAGAGCTTGCTGAGCGAGCCGTAGCAGCAGAAGCGCCCTGAGAAGGGGGCTAATGCATGCTCAGCACCACCGGAGCAGCTGGAGGGACCACTGACGAGCCTCCAGGCTGAGGGACCACTGTGTTTATGTGCTCAGTACAGGCAGTACGAGTCTACATGCAGTGCATATTAAGAACAGCCTTGCAGCCTTGCTCTGATGTGAGACATGCTGCAGAAGTGGGGGCTCTGTGAGGGAATGCATCTCCAGAAAGACCCCCAGCAGAGTATATAAACAGAGAATATAAGCAGCTGCACAACTGGAGGTTGTGACTTGCCAGACCGTTTAACATACATTTCTGTGCCCTCCAGTCCCCCAGCCCAGGCCCCCATTTGTCACAATGTGGTATCTCTGTGCCTATACAGACATTGAGAACGCTGAGAAAATGGCGACTGGAGCGAGGAGAGGGGGCGGGGCCTACTCTGAGAGCGGGCAAATGAGGTATACAGGGAAGGGAATCTTTCCTCAGTGAGGAGTGTCCGTTCCCTGTGCTGAACAGCCGCTGGGCGGAGCCACACTGTCCCTCTGCATGCTGACATGCAGGGGGAGTGAAACCGAAACTAGGCCTCAGGCGAAGCCGGGGCCTAGATTTAAACATGCGGCCAGCGTGCAGGCACCATCGGCGCGGTTCTCCAGTGAAAACTGGAGAACCGGCCGGAAATGTTACCACAGTCATATAACACACTCCCCCCAATAAATAAAGTACAAGGGACCCCTGGAAAGACCACTTTCTGTGGTAAAAATGTCTCATACTTAGCTTTTGAGACGCAGGTGCCAGGTCCCTGGGGGGGGTTAAACGCTCCGTCCGACAGGATCCTGAACAGGGCTGCAGATGGAGACCGGTCTCCTGCAAAGCAGTGATAACCGTGATGGCTCCCACTTCAAGCCAGAGCCCCAGGGGATGGTGAAGGAGCGCGGCATGTGAAGGCTCCAGCCTTGTAAAATCAACCTTAACAGCACCGCCGACACAGTGGGGTGAGAAGGGACATGCCGGGAGTTCAGACTGGACCCGCTTTTCTTCCAAATCTTTGAAATCCAAAAAATCAAAAATCAAAAAAATCAGAGAATGCATGTGTGTGTGTGACCTCCTGAACACAAAGCATTGAAACTGGCTAGGACTGGCTACCAGGGGGTGTATATGCTAGGAGGGAGGAGCTACACGTTTGAGTGTAGTACTTTGTGTGTCCTCCGGAGGCAGAAGCTATACACCCATGGTCTGGGTCTCCCATAAGGAACGATGAAGAAAAATGAAAGGTATTGGTCCATAGTTTGGCCAAAATACATAAGCTCGTAACCCAAACGTCAAGGGTCCCCACGCTTACGAGTCCCTACACTATATTTAACATAATTCAGCGAAAAGAACCGCAACCACCCCCTCCATGAGTTGGAAGGCTATGAGTGGTTGTCTCATCGGTATTCTGTACCTGTGTTACCCCCACCTTTATCATAAGGGGCCGGCTGCATCCTGTGAGTGCATCTGCCATTTTGACCTGTGTTAGCTGGTGGCTTTTTTTCTGGTGAGTTTTTTCTGAATTTATGTCCTTTTTGGTGAATTCTCAGTGAACTCAATTGAACTCCACTGCAGGAATGCGAGACAAGGTCACACAGTAGTTATGTAATCCGGCAGTGGATTCAACTGTGTTCACTGAGGGCAGAGCCCCCGAGTGTGGACTCCAGTGACTTGACTGCCAGATTTCCAGACTGCTCTGCTGCCGTGTCCTGCAATCCAGTAGTGGATTCACCGGTGGTCAAACTTCGTATGGTGAAAACCTAGCTGTGAACTCCAGTGACTTTTCTGCTGGATTACCGGACTGCTGTGCCGTTATCCCGCAATCTGGCAGCGGGTTCACTGGTGGTCACAAATGGTATTGTGGGAACCTGGCTGTAAACTCCAGTGACCTGACTGCTCATGACACCTGATTTAAAATAAGCAAGATAATGTGAAAAAGAATCAGTAAAAAGAGAATTTTGTTTACTTACCGTAAATTCTTTTTCTTATAGTTCCGACATGGGAGACCCAGACCATGGGTGTATAGCTTCTGCCTCCGGAGGACACACAAAGTACTACACTAAAAAGTGTAGCTCCTCCCTCCTAGCATATACACCCCCTGGATAACCAAATCTAGCCAGTTTAGTGCAAAAGCTGAAGGAGGACATCCACCCACAAGTAGAGATAGAGCAAAACCCGGAACAACCGGAACCTCTGTCTACAACAACAGCCGGTGAAAACACATGGAACAAGAAAACTGCCAACAGGCAACAGGGAGGGTGCTGGGTCTCCCATGTCGGAACTATAAGAAAAAGAATTTACGGTAAGTAAACAAAATTCTCTTTTTCTTCATCGTTCCTTATGGGAGACCCAGACCATGGGACGTCTCAAAGCAGTCCATGGGTGGGAATAAACAGAAAACTGAGAAGTAGGCAAAACCTAACTTCATAAATGGGCGACAGCCGCCTGAAGGATGCGTCTGCCCAAGCTCGCATCTGCCGAAGCATGAGCATGCACTTGGTAGTGCTTTGAAAAGGTGTGCAGACTAGACCAAGTGGCAGCCTGACAGACCTGCTGAGCTGTAGCCTGGTGCCTGAAAGCCCAAGAGGCACCGACAGCTCTGGTCGAGTGTGCCTTGATCCCCGGCGGGGGAGGCACCTGAGTACACTGGTAGGCATCGGATATGGCCGACCTAATCCAACGAGCTAGGGTCGGTTTAGAAGCCGAGAGACCCTTGCGCTGACCTGTGGTCAGCACAAAAAGAGAGGTGCACCGCCTAAGAACAGCGGTGCGTGACACATTAGATCTGGTGCGGGCGCACCAGATCTAAAGTATGCAACGCTTTCTCAAAGCGATGAACAGGCGCCGGACAAAAGGAAGGCAATGAAATGTCCTGGTTAAGGTGGAAAGGACACACCACCTTAGGGAGAAAGTCCGGAGTCGGACGGAGAACCACCTTGTCTTGATGAAAAACCAAAAAAGGTGACTCCGAAGAGAGCGCAGCCAAATCAGAGACTCTCCTGAGAGAAGTTATGGCCACCAGAAAGACGACTTTCTGTGAAAGTCGAAACAAAGAAACCTCCCTAAGAGGCTCAAAGGGTGTTTCTGTAAGGCCGTGAGGACCAGATTAAGGTCCCAGGGATCCAAAGGCCGCCGGTAAGGTGGAATGATGTGAGATGCGCCCTGCATGAAGGTGCGCACCTGAGCCAGACGGGCGATACGCCGCTGGAACAACACTGACAGAGCCGAGACCTGTCCCTTAAGGGAATTGAGGGATAGTCCTAGCTGCAGACCGGACTGAAGAAAGGACAGGATGGTCGGCAAGGAAAAAGGCCAAGGGGCATGGCCGGAAGAACGACACCAGGACAGGAAAATTCTCCAAGTCCTATGGTAAATTTTTGCCGAGGAAGACTTCCGAGCCTAAGTCATAGTGGAGATGACTTCGGGAGGAATGCCGGAAGCCGTCAGGATCCAGGACTCAATCTGAGCGCTGCAGAATTCTGGCGGAAAAACGGACTTTGAGAGAGAAGGTCTGGGCGGTCCGGGAGATGCCACGGCACCTCTACGGACAGACGGAGCAGGTCTGGGTACCAAGCTCGCCTGGGCCAGTCTGGAGCAATGAGTATGACCCGACGGCCCTCCATTCTGATCTTGCGCAGGACTCTGGGCAAGAGAGCTAGAGGGGGAAACACGTAAGACAGACGGAACTGGGACCAATCCTGAACCAGCGCGTCCGCTGCAAAGGCCTGAAGATCGTGGGAGCGAGCCACGTAAACCGGGACCTTGTTGTTGTGCCGGGATGCCATTAGATCCACTTCCGGAGTGCCCCACTTGCGGCAGATCGACCGGAACACTGCCGGATGCAGAGCCCACTCGCCGCTGTCCACGGTTTGACGGCTGAGATAATCTGCCTCCCAGTTTTCCACGCCTGGGATATGGACTGCGGATATGGTGGACTTGGAGTCCTCCGTCCACTGAAGGATGCGTTGAACCTCCAACATTGCCAGGCGGCTGCGAGTCCCGCCCTGGTGATTGATGTAGGCAACTGCTGTCGCGTTGTCTGACTGGACTCGAATGTGCTTGCCCGCCAACAGGTGGTGAAAGGCTACGAGAGCTAGGAGCACAGCTCTGATCTTCAGCACATTGATCGAGAGGGCTGATTCGGACGGAGTCCAAGTGCCCTGTGCTCGGTGGTGGAGAAATACTGCTCCCCAGCCGGATAGACTGGCATCCGTGGTGAGGATCACCCAGGACGGGATCAGGAAGGAGCGTCCCTGAGACAGAGAGAGGAGCCGAAGCCACCAATGAAGAGAGCTCCTGGTCTGTGGCGACAGAGCCACCAACCTGTGCAAGGAAGAAGTCCGCTTGTCCCAACAGCGGAGAATGTCCAGCTGCAGAGGACGCAGATGGAACTGGGCAAAGGGAACCGCTTCCATTGACGCCACCATCTGACCCAGCACCTGCATAAGGTGCCTGATGGAATGACGGCGGGGCCTCAACAGAGAGCGCACCGCCAGATGGAGGGACTGCTGTTTGACTAAGGGCAACTTGACAAGTGCCAGCAGAGTCTCGAATTCCATCCCTAGGTACGTGAGTTTTTGGGTCGGGGTCAGAGTGGACTTGGGCAGATTGACAAGCCACCCGAATTGAACAAGAGTGGCGAGAGTGAGCGAGACACTCCGCTGACAGTCTGCACTGGATGAAGCCTTGACAAGAAGGTCGTCCAGGTAAGGAATTACTGCCAACCCCTGGAGGTGCAGAACTGCAACCACTGCTGCCATGACCTTGGTGAATACTCGAGGGGCCGTGGCTAACCCGAAGGGGAGAGCCACGAATTGGAAATGTTCCTCTCCGATTGCAAAACGTAGCCAACGCTGGTGTGAAACTGCAATTGGCACATGCAGATAGGCATCTCTGATGTCGATGGATGCCAGGAAATCTCCTTGGGTCATTGAGGCAATGACTGATCACAGAGACTCCATGCGAAAATGCCGCACCTAAACATGCTTGTTGAGAAGCTTGAGATCCAGGATGGGCCGGAAGGAACCGTCCTTTTTGGGGACTAGGAAGAGATTTGAGTAGAAACCTCTGAACCGTTCCCTGGCGGGAACCGGTACAATTACTCCGTTGGCCTGCAAGGATGCCACGGCCTGAGAAAAGGCGGCGGCCTTGGAGCAGGGGGGAGTTGACAGAAAAAATCTGTTTGGCGGGCTGGAAGAGAACTCTATCCTGTAGCCGTGGGAGATGAAATCCCGCACCCACTGGTCGGAGACGTGTTGAAACCACACGTCGCCAAAGTGGGAGAGCCTGCCACCGACCAAGGACGTTACTGGCTTGGCCAGATAGTCAAGAGGAGGCTGCCTTGGTGGCAGCAGCTCCTGCGGACTTTTGTGGACGCGGCTTCTTGCACCAGGTGGGCTTCTGGTCCTTGGCTGAGTTAGTGGACGAGGCCGAGGGCTTAGAAGACGACCAGATAGAGGAACGAAAGGAACGAAACCTCGACTGGTTCCTGCCCTGGACCGGTTTCCTGGTTTTAGTCTGTGGCAAGGAAGTACTCTTCCCGCCAGTAGCCTCCTTAATAATTTCATCCAGTTGTTCATCGAACAGCCTGGACCCAGCCAATGGGAGCCCAGTAAGGTACTTCTTTGAGGAAGCATCTGCCTTCCACTCTCAAAGCCACAAGATCCTGCGGATAGCGAGGGAATTGGCGGAGGCCACCGCAGTGCGGTGAGAGGCCTCCAGCATGGCAGACATGGCGTAGGCTGAAAAGGCTGAAGCCTGGGAAGTTAAGTCAACCAATTCAGGCATAGAGTCCCTAGTGAGGGCATGCATCTCCTCTAGGGAAGAGAGATGGCTTTGAGAGCCCACACTGCTGCAAAGTATGGGGAGAACGAGGCCCCTGCCGCCTCATAGACAGACTTGGCCAGGAGGTCAACCTGGCGGTCAGTGGGATCCTTAAGTGAGGTGCCATCAGCCACAGATACAACTGTCCGGGCTGAGAGTCTAGACACCGGAGGGTCTACCTTTGGTGAGTGAGCCCACTCCTTGACCACCTCTGGTGGAAAAGGAAAACGGTCATCAGAACCACGCTTTGGGAAGCGTTTGTCAGGACAGGCTCTGGGCTTGGACACAGTGGCCTGAAAACTGGAGTGGTTAAAGAACACACTCCTTGGTCTCTTAGGCAAGGTAAACTGGTGCTTTTCTGCCAGAGAGGGTTGCTCCTCTGATACTGGCGGATTGAGGTCCAGTACAGAATTGATGGACGCAATCAAATCACTAACATCTGCATCACCCTCGGACAGATCAATGGGGCACATGGAGGTAGCGTCCGAGCCCCCAGTAAAGACATCCTCCTCGTCCTGCGAATCGGCTTGTGAATCGGAGCCGCGGGACGAGGAAGGAGAGGGGACCCTGCGTCTCCTTTTGGGAGGACGGGGTCTGGGAACAGATGAAGAATCCTCTGTGAGCTCTGCAGAGCGAGCCGTAGCAGCAGAGGCGCCCTGAGAAGGGGGCTGATGCATGCTCAGCAGAGTCCGGGACAACTCTCCCATGGAGTCGGCAAAGGACTGAGAGATAGACTTAGAAAACAATTCTACCCAAGCCGGGGGTTCAGCCACCGGGGCCGGAGCAGCCTGAGGGACCACTGGGGAGACTCCAGGCTGAGGCACCACCATGTTAGAGCAGGCATCACAATGAGGATATGTGCTCGGTTCAGGCAGTACGAGCTTACATGCAGTGCATATGGAGTACAGCCTTGCTCCTAGTGTGAGACATGCTGCTGAGGTGGGGGCTCTGCAGTAAGAACACACTCCTTCAGAATGACCCCCAGAGAGTGTATAAGAAAGTCCACAACCAGAGGTTGTGGCTTACCAGACCGTTTTGTGTGCCCTCCGGATCCCACAGCTCGGACCCCCAGACAGGATACAGAGATGCAGCAGCCAGCGCCGATCAGTGTGAGAACGCTGATAAAATGGCGCCGGAGAGAGGAGGGGGGGCGGGGCCTAGTCCAAGAGCAGGAACCGAAGGGCCAAGGAGATATACAGGGGAGGGAAACATCTCCTCAGAGAGGAGTGTCCTCCCCTCTGCTGAACGGCCGGTGGGCGGCGCCGCACTGTCCCTCTGCATGACTGACATGCAGGGGCAGTGAAAACGAAAGTAGGCCGCAGCCGAAGCCTAAATTTTACAATGCGGCCGGCGCGCAGGCACCCTCGGCGCGGTTCTCAAGTGAAAACCAGAGAACCGGCCAGAAATGTCACCAAAGTAAACTGACACACTCTCCCCAACAATAAAGATGCAAGGGACCCCCTGACAATAACGTCTCAAATACTTAGCTTGAGAGACGCAGGGCCAGGTCCCTGAGGGATGAGTGCTCCGTCTGGCAGGGTCCTGAAAGGGCTGCGGATGGAGACTGGTCTCCTGCAAAGCAGTGAGAACCGTGCTGGCTCCCACTTCAAGCCAGAGCCCGAGGGATGGTGAAGGAGCGCGGCATGTAAGGCTCCAGCCTTGAAATCAACCTTAACAACACCGCCGACACAGTGGGGTGAGAAGGGAGATGCCGGGGGTCCAGCTTGGACCCGCTTTTCTTCCAACTCTTTAAAATCAAAAATCAGATGAGAATGCATGTGTGGATGTGTGCCTCCTGAACACAAAGCATTGAACTGGCTAGATTTGGTTATCCAGGGGGTGTATATGCTAGGAGGGAGGAGCTACACTTTTTAGTGTAGTACTTTGTGTGTCCTCCGGAGGCAGAAGCTATACACCCATGGTCTGGGTCTCCCATAAGGAACGATGAAGAAATATTTTTTTTGCTATTTTATACATAATTGTTGGTGCTGATCCATTTTCCTCTTTCCTCCTCCTTAAAATAAGCAAGGCCTGCACTGGCTGCTGAAATGATGCCTATCCTGTTTGTAAGAGCAGTCACACTGGTGTATGACTCGCACGAGTGCAGTGAGAAAATCTCACATTGCACTCGGCCCCATGTAAGACAATGCTGCAACTCAGATCAGCAAGTTTTTCCTCAGGCCTAATCGAACTGTGGAAAAAAAATTGCAGCATGCTACGATTGTTCGCAAGTCTCTCATCACTCGCACCCATACAAGTCTATAGGGTGCTTTACATGCTGCGACATCGCTAGCGATTGCTAGCGATGTTGAGCGCGATAGCACCCGCCCCCGTCGTTCGTGTGACATTTGGTGCTTACTGCCATAGCGAACATTATCGCTACGGCAGCGTCACACGCACATATCTTGTCAGCGACGTTGCTGTGACCGCCGAACAATCCCTCCTTCAAGGGGGAGGTGTGTTCGGCGTCATAGCGACATCACTGCGGCATCACTAAGCGACCGGCCAATAGAAGCGGAGGGGCGGAGATGAGCGGGACGTAACATTCCACCCACCTGCTTACTTCCGCATTGCCGGTGGACCCAGGTAAGGAGATGTTCGTCGTACCTGCGGTTTGACACATAGCGATGTCGCTAACAGCGCCGGATGTACGTCACTAACAACGTGACCCCGACGATATATCGGTAGCGATCTCGCAGCGTGTAAAGCACCCTTATGAGTGAGAGTGAAACATCGGACTGCACTCGGATGTCATCCAGGTGCAGTGCAATATACGCACAAGCTGACAATGAAGGAGATGGAGAGATTAATCCCTCCCTCTCCTCTGCAGCTGTGATCCGATCACAGATTGGTATCACAGTTGCCTGACACTCACCTTATGCTCACAGCAGAGCAGGAGCCAAGGGTAATTAGCATATTGTATTCAATGCTCTCGCATCAGATGTCATACGCTAATGTGACTTTGCCCTAAGTCAGAGAATCACTGCAGTGGCCAGGGGACAAGAAGAGCTTGTTATCAGATAAACATCTGATGTTGTGCTCTGTCATCTGACCACTGCAGCCAGTCAGGTCCTCTGACTTCTGTACAAATGCATTACTTTGGTCACATGCACACTGAGTATCTGGTGTGTTTTTTACTTCAGTATTTGTAAATCAAAACCAGTAGTGGAACAATCAGAGGAAAAGAATAATAGAAACACGTCACCACTTCTGTATTTATTACCCACTTCTGGTTTGGGTTTACAAATACTGAAGTAAAATACACACCAAATACTCAGTGTGTACGTGGCCTAATGGAACATTGGAGCAGCCTGTGTTGTATCTGCGGCTCCAGTGCCTACATCAGGGGTGGGGAACCTTTTTACTGCCGGGGGCCATTTGGAATTTTCTACCAACCTTCGGGGGCCGCACAAAATTATCAATGTGAAAACTACCTGGCTATATTTGGTCAAACAATTAACTCACCCCTACTGTGGTGGCCGGAGCTGCTTCTCTTTGGTGCGGCTGTGATGTTTAGTGATATTGATCATCTTGTTTCTCACAGCTGCTTTTCCAGGTTTGTCTCAGTCTGGAGACACATCCCAGGAGGGGCTGGGGCATGCACATCCCAGGAGGGGCTGGGGCATGCACATCCCAGGAGCGGCTGGGGGCGTATACATCACAGGAGATGCTGGGGGCGTATACATCACTAGGGAGGCATGGACAGCCCTGGCGGTGGCACAGACATGACTGAGGACAAGGACAGCACTGGCGGAGGCACGGACAGCACTAGGTGGCAGCACTAGAGAGGCACAGACAGGACTGGGGGATCATATACATCCCCAAGAGGGCATGGACTGCACTGGGGGACATAGACAGCAGTGGGAGGGTACAGACAGCAGTGACGAGTACAGAGCACTGGGGGTACACAGTACTGAGTGGTGGCACACAGCACTGGGGAGCACGGACAGCTTAAGGGGGGCATGGACAGCACTGACTGTGGAATGGACAGCACTGGTGGCAGCATGGACAGCATAAGTGGTGCGGACAGCACTGGGGGAGCATAGACATCACCCAGGGGGGATATAGACAGCACTAGGGGGGGCACGGACAGCACTGGGGGGGGGGTTTACACAGCGCTGATGGGGTACACAGCACTGGGGGGTACACCCAGCACTAGGGGCTACACACAGCACTAGGGGCTACACACAGCACTAGGGGCTACACACAGCACTAGGGGCTACACACAGCACTAGGGGCTACACACAGCACTAGGGGCTACACACAGCACTAGGGGGTACACAGCACTAGTGGGTACACAGCACTGTTGGTGGACAGTACTAGGGGTACACACAGAGCTGGGGGGTACACACAGCACAGAGCGGGGGGGCAGCAATGGGTTTAGTACTCACAGTACTGACGTGGGGGGGGGGAGGGGAGTCACACACAGAGCACAGGTCCTGCAGCTCTTCTGTGACTTTATCACAGCGTGTTGCTTACCCCGCCCACCAGAGCACGCTAGCACAGGCCGAGGTTAAGCCTAGAATGTATGGGCTGCAGTCAGGTCCTGGAAGGAGCCCGTACATTCTAGCGTTTAGTAGTGAGTCTGTTTAGAATGTACGAGCTGAAATCAGGATCTGAGTGGAGCCCATACATTCTAGCATCTACCCACAGGGCATCAAGCAGTGAGATTTAAAGGGCCGGCAGCCGGGAAAAGCGCACTGCGGTCCCAGGGAATGTGCCCAGGCTCCGCATAAAAAGTCGTCACGGGCCGCATACGGCCCGCAGGCCGGAGGTTCCACACCCCTGGCCTACATGATCACAGGATGTTCTGGTGTGTTCATTTGTGGGAAAATCTTCTTAAATATGATGTACTATTATGCCTAGAAAGTAAAACTATGTAAGGTTTGTAGTGCTGAAGATGTACCAACCTGGAGAATCATTTTTACCACACAATGAACACTGTGAAGCTATGTGCCCACGGGAGAAAATACCCGTGGATTTTGCTGCAGAAAACCTGCGGATTTTCTAGAATTTTCAGATAAATCCGCAGGTTTACGCAAGTACAGACACTCCCAATGTTATCCTATGGGATTTGGGGAGTGCTGTATCAATGCTGCGGTATTTGCAGCTCTGGAAAATGTTGCGGATTTCCCACAGCCGCACGTAACTACATGTCCATTATTTATGCGGAAATATCTGCAGAATTCCTGCCTTTCCACTATGGAGATATAGGGCAGGAAATCCGCAGGAAGTCCGCACTGTTTCCGGAGGTTTACCGCAACAACTCCACAGAAATACCGCACCAATGGATAGCTGCGGATTCCGGGGAGTTGCTGCGTGAACCTGCGGAAATACCTGCTGAAAAGTCCGCAGGTACGATCTCCTGTGGGCACATAGCCTAAAACCAAGGACAAAAATCAGTGGAGGAATTGCAGGGTTTTTTTTTTTTTCCACCATTTGGCTGCGTGCCCACGATCAATGTTAGCAGCGGTTTGTAAGCAGAGTATTTTTACTGCGTCCAAAACGCTGCGTTGTACAGTACAAACACAACGAATGAGACTTAAGGGCGCTTTACACGCTACAATGTATCTTACAATGTGTCGGCGGGGTCACGTCATAAGTGACGCACATCCGGCATCGTAAGGTACATTGTAGCATGTAACAGCTACGTGCGATTGCGATTGAACGGTAAAACGTTCATCGCATGGACGTCGTTCAATTCCTAAAAACTGAACGTCAGGTTGTTCATCATACCCGGGTTGGCACACATCGCAGTGTGTGACACCCCGGGAACGATGAACAGATCTTACCTACGTCCTGTGGCTCCCGCCGGCAATGCGGAAGGAAGGAGGTGGGCGGGAAGTTTACGTCCCGCTCATCTCTGCCCCTCTGCTTCTATTAGTCGGCTGCCGCGTGACGTCGATGTGACGCCGAACGTCCCTCCCACTCCAGGAAGTGGATGTTCGCTGCCGACATCGAGGTCGTATGGAAGGGTAAGTACGTGTGACGGGGGGTTTTTTGCTTGTGCGACACGTTCAACAAATTGAACGTGCCACACATACGATGGGGGCGGGTACGATCGCATACGATATCGTTTTCTGGATCGTATGGTGTAAAGCAGGCTTTAGGCTGGTTTCAGACATCCATGTTTTATGTACGTGTGACATCCGTTTTTAACACTGATGTCACACGTACCCATGTTATTCTTTGATGTGCCTTGCACGTCCGTGTTTGCACACGGACCGTGTGACCTTTCATGACCCCGCAAGCACACATGCAGGCATCTCCGGCAGCATGGGTGTCACGCGGATCGCACACTGATGTAATCCGTGTGACATCAGTGTAAAACATACCGGAGAAAATATGGGTCTTTGTAATAAAAAGATTTTCTATATTTACCTCTCTCCAGCAGCGCGGGTGTCGCGGGGGTCATCAGGATGTCATCAGAGTTCATTGGGAACTCTGATGACCTCCTGGATGTCACTGTGCTTTGTGAATACTCACCTGTCCCCACGGTGCTGTCCTCGGCGGTGCTGTGCCCGGCGCTGTACCCGCGATGCTCCGGCTTCCTGAGTGCAGTGAATAAATCGATGAATATAATGAGCGGGGGTCGGGAGCTGGAGGCAGCAGATCCGAAGAAAGCAGGTAAATATGGAAAATATTTTTATTTCACAGACCCGTTTTCTTTGGTGCCTGTCACACGCATGCAAACACGGACGTCACACGTGTGACCATAACCATGCTTGTGACTGGTTAAACACGGACGCCTGAAACCGGCCTTATAGAAATCCCATGCCCTCTGTGCTTCTTTACTCCCTGCAGCATGGGTTTCCAAGCCACATCATGTCAATTTCTCATGCAGAGATGCAAGTGATCTCAACGGGGAGAACGCAGTGGAAATATGCACCCAGACTTCTGATCGGATGCTGCGCTCTCCTGTGGACAATAGTCTCTGCAGGAGGGATGACACTGTCTAGAGCACAGCGTCTCCGGATCGTGGGTACGGATGTTGCGTTCTCCTGTGGAAAATAGTGTCTCCGCAGGAGGGATGACACTGTCTAGAGCACAACGACTCCGGATCATAGGCAGGAATGATGCGCTCTCCTGTGGACAATGGTGTCTCCGCAGGAGGGATGACACTGTCTAGAGCACAACGACTCCGGATCATAGGCAGGAATGATGCGCTCTCCTGTGGACAATAGGGTCTCCGCAGGAGGGATGACACTGTCTATAGCTCAGCGACTCCGGATCATGGGCATGGACACTGCGCTCTCCGGTGGACAATAGTGTCTGCACAGGAGGGATGACACTGTCTACAGCTCAGCGTCTCCGGATCGTGGGCACGGACACTGCGCTCTCCGGTGGACAATAGTGTCTGCACAGGAGGGATGACACTGTCTACAGCTCAGCGTCTCCGGATCGTGGGCATGGACACTGCGCTCTCCAGTGGACAATAGTGTCTGCGCAGGAGGGATGACACTGTCTAGAGCACAACGACTCCGGATCGTGGGCATGGACACTGCGCTCTCCGGTGGACAATAGTGTCTGCGCAGGAGGGATGACACTGTCTAGAGCACAACGACTCCGGATCGTGGGCACGGACACTGCGCTCTCCGGTGGACAATAGTGTCTGCACAGGAGGGATGACACTGTCTACAGCTCAGCGTCTCCGGATCGTGGGCACGGACACTGCGCTCTCCGGTGGACAATAGTGTCTGCGCAGGAGGGATGACACTGTCTAGAGCACAACGACTCCGGATCGTGGGCACGGACACTGCGCTCTCCGGTGGACAATAGTATCTGCACAGGAGGGATGACACTGTCTACAGCTCAGCGTCTCCGGATCGTGGGCACGGACACTGCGCTCTCCGGTGGACAATAGTGTCTGCGCAGGAGGGATGACACTGTCTACAGCTCAGCGTCTCCGGATCGTGGGCACGGACACTGCGCTCTCCGGTGGACAATAGTGTCTGCGCAGGAGGGATGACACTGTCTACAGCACAACGACTCCGGATCATAGGCAGGAATGATGCGCTCTCCTGTGGACAATAGGGTCTCCGCAGGAGGGATGACACTGTCTAGAGCACAACGACTCCGGATCATAGGCAGGAATGATGCGCTCTCCTGTGGACAATGGTGTCTCCGCAGGAGGGATGACACTGTCTATAGCTCAGCGACTCCGGATCATGGGCATGGACACTGCGCTCTCCGGTGGACAATAGTGTCTGCACAGGAGGGATGACACTGTCTACAGCTCAGCGTCTCCGGATCGTGGGCACGGACACTGCGCTCTCCGGTGGACAATAGTGTCTGCACAGGAGGGATGACACTGTCTACAGCTCAGCGTCTCCGGATCGTGGGCATGGACACTGCGCTCTCCAGTGGACAATAGTGTCTGCGCAGGAGGGATGACACTGTCTAGAGCACAACGACTCCGGATCGTGGGCATGGACACTGCGCTCTCCGGTGGACAATAGTGTCTGCGCAGGAGGGATGACACTGTCTAGAGCACAACGACTCCGGATCGTGGGCACGGACACTGCGCTCTCCGGTGGACAATAGTGTCTGCACAGGAGGGATGACACTGTCTACAGCTCAGCGTCTCCGGATCGTGGGCACGGACACTGCGCTCTCCGGTGGACAATAGTGTCTGCGCAGGAGGGATGACACTGTCTAGAGCACAACGACTCCGGATCGTGGGCACGGACACTGCGCTCTCCGGTGGACAATAGTATCTGCACAGGAGGGATGACACTGTCTACAGCTCAGCGTCTCCGGATCGTGGGCACGGACACTGCGCTCTCCGGTGGACAATAGTGTCTGCGCAGGAGGGATGACACTGTCTACAGCTCAGCGTCTCCGGATCGTGGGCACGGACACTGCGCTCTCCGGTGGACAATAGTGTCTGCGCAGGAGGGATGACACTGTCTACAGCACAACGACTCCGGATCATAGGCAGGAATGCTGCGCTCTCCTGTGGACAATGGTGTCTCCGCAGGAGGGATGACACTGTCTACAGCTCAGCGACTCCGGATCATAGGCAGGAATGCTGCGCTCTCCTGTGGACAATGGTGTCTCCGCAGGAGGGATGACACTGTCTACAGCTCAGCGACTCTATAAAAATTTTAGTGCAAAATGCACATGACCGATCAGGAATGACAGTAAAATGATACACCATCAAGGGTTAAAAGTAATTTCCTAAAGATAGGATAGTTAAGGTAGGAAAACAGGAGAACCTGAGCCATAAGGACACCTGTGTACACATACCCAAAGGAATAAGGTGGTGGTCCTTATTTGTTATAGTAATACTATGACCTATGTAGGTTTCCTTTGTTATTACGTGGTACACTTTGGGTTAATGTAGGCTAATACTCACATCTATACTATTTATCAGGGTTCCTCACTTGTATTGTACCCCCATATCTACCTGGTGTTTACCTATGACTTGGGCCAAACTCCCTTTTGCATGGTTGATGTTTTCTCATTTTTTGAATCCCTTATCTTGAGGCTCAAAATCCTCTACTTATATATTATCTTATGAGAAAACCGCTTATATCTTATTAACATCTGGCGACATTGTGGTTTCGTTGCCATATTGTTGCAATTTTTTTCCGCCCTATTGTGTACCCATTTTTGAACACACTTGGAACCCTTTAGTCTTACATTGGTCAGTAATTTCACTGACCCATGCGATGGAGTTTGATTCATGTCTTTGTTCCCTATATCATACTGTATTCATCTTCCCTATTTAGGGTAAACTACCTCTCCCACGGATATTTGACATTGATAGGAAACTTTGAGACCACCAATTGATTATACACCGTGTACCCCCCTGATGTTTTGATATCTCGGTAGTATTTTGTGATTTGGTGCTGTTTTTCGCGTGTGATCTCTATCAATAAAGTTCTTGTATTTGCACATATACTCGTATTTCTCCTTTCTCCTGGGAGAATGAGCAGTCATGGTGATAGATCTATGAAATAACATCATGACTGGGGAAAAAAGGAGGAAAAAACAAAAGCGCAAAAACTGAACATTGGCTGTGGCGGAAGGGGTTCAAATATGTAAAAATAAAGGCAAGGAGGCGATGGACGAGGCAAGTGGTCACAGCAGCCGTGGGGCGTGTCTATGCAGAACAGGCTGAGGGTGCATGACCACGCCCACATGCACTTTCAGGCTAATTTGCATGTCTGTATGGTAAGGTTTGATTACTAGACGTCTTCCATTGCAGCAGGACCGTCCACTTATACCGGGTGATGGCGCCTCTGGTGCACTGCGGCCGCCCTTGTAGTCCCTGTCCCGCAGTGTAACATTCCCAGGCAGACATGACAGCTCTGACAATGGAGAAAGCCATTCTTTACACCACCCTCCTCTATACAAAGAATACTGTTGGGGACGTGGTGTCGCCTGACCGTCATGTGCTGCGCAGCCGGCTGACAGGAAGCGGCAGCTGTTACCGTTACGGAGCATGTGACAGTGGGCGGAGTCCTGGACGCCATTGTGCTGAGGCCACGCCCCCGTCGTTCCGGCCAGTCACCCTCGCAGGAGGCGCAGTTGCTGACGCTGTGGCGGAGCTCAGGCCGTGTAGGGCAGTTAATAACGGCTGCACCGACTAGCCGCAGCTGCTGTGGATCCCTCCGGTGACGTAGCCGCAGCGGGGCGGGCTGAGTGCGCACTTGTGGGCGGGACCTGAGCGCGCTTTTCCCTCCCCGGGGAGGCGGTGAGCACACGTCATGTACAGCCTGACTCAGGTAGGACAGGAGGCCGCCGTCCGTGTTCCGGTGCGAGCTGTCCCGCGCTCTAACTTCCTGCCTTCTGCCGTTACAGAAAATGTCCGGCCTGCAGCTGAACTTCAGTCCACTGAAGGAGCCCCTGGGCTTTATCAAGGTGCTGGAGTGGGTGAGTACGAGGGGCTGGTGACGGCAGCTGTGGGCACACCCGGCCGTGACAGAGGGCCCTGCCGCGGGTGTGCGGGGCGCTGGCTGCTGGCTGGGCCAAGTATGGGTGGAGCCGCTGTCACAGGCGGAGGTGGGGCCGGAGCCGGCATGTGGGGCAGCGCCGGGGTAACCCTTCAGTGCCCGGGCCTAGACGCTTCACAGGGGCAAGAACTGAAGGTGTGCAGCTCCCAGACCCCCAGCAACAGGGGCCTAGTGGGGTATGAAAGGGAATCTGCCCCGAGGACTTCACCCTACTATCTGAGGGCAGCATAACGTAGGGGCAGACCCTGATTCCAGCTTTGTGTCACTTATTGAGCAGCCTGCTGTACTTTCAAAGGGAACCTGTCACATGAAAAATGCTGCCAGGCACCTGCACATTGATCCCAGCTGCTGGCTGTACCACACACCCCTGACTGACAGGCTCCTCTAAGGCTACTTTCACACATCCGGTTTGAGCCGTGCGGCTCAATCCGGCTGTGAAGCCTATGCAACGGATGCGGTGAAAACACCGTATCCTTTGCATAAGTTTTTTTTACATGCGGCCGGTCCGGTTTTTGCCGCTTGCGGCATGCTACTGAGCATGCGCAGTGGCAAAAACCGCATGCGGCGGCCGGAGGTGTGAAAGTAGCCTGATGCAGAGCCGCTGTCAGTGTGGAAGGCGCAGCTACAGCCAAACACAGAGCAGTAACTGAAACCACGCAGGTGCCGCCCCTGTGACTGAAACCTGGCAGTGGGGCTCGCCACATAAGCATTCCGGCTTTATAGAGGTCTAATGCACATGACTGGAAGTGTGGTGACTTCTGATCATGCATACTGAGCCTAAACCCGGTGTCTGAGGCATGGACACAGGTACGCGCTGAAGACGCTGGGCAATGGTCATTGAATAGCATGTTAGCACACCCACACGGGCGTGCTAACATGCTAAAAGGGTGGCCGAGTCGGGGGGAAATAATGCCCTTGCGACTAGTCCCTGCTAGTCTTTTTCAAAAGATCTCTTTATTTATGCTACTAGATGCTGGGACAGTTAGGCAGGGATTAGAAATGTCCGGCCGGTTGCTCAGTGGTTAGCACTACAGTCTTGCAGCACTGAGGTCCTGGGTTCAAATCCCGCCAAGGACAACATCTGCAAGGAGTTTGTATGTTCTCCCCGTGTTTGCGTTGGTTTCCTCCCACACTCCAAAGACATACAGTTAGGGACTCTAGATTGTGAGCCCCCAATGGGGACAGTGCTGCCAATGTATGTAAAGCGCTGTGGAATTAACAGCGCTATATAAATGAATAAATATTATTACACCCAGAAGTGCTTGTGGTTCTGAGTGCATATTTTACTTGACAGGTTCCCTTTAACCGTGGGATTTAAAGGGAATCTGTCACACATTTTTGCCACTCAATCTGAGCGCAGCATAACTTAGGGGCAGAGACCCTGATTCAAGTGGTGTGCTAAGGCTATGTGCACACGGTGCGTTTTTCTCGGCGTTTTTGCGCGTTTTTCGGGTGCGTTTTTGGCCTCAAAACTGCATGACTTTGCTTCCCCAGCAAAGTCTATGAGTTTTCATTTTTGCTGTCCCCACACAGCGTTTTTTTTTCAGCTGCGTTTTTGTGGTGACCACAAAAACGCAGCATGTCAATTATTCCCGCGTTTTTCACTGCGCTTTTCATCCATTGAGTTCAATGGGATGTTGAAAGACGCAATGAGAAACGCAAATAGCTGCGTTTTGGTGCGTTTCTAAGACCAAAAACGCAGCTATAAGCGCAGGAGGTGGGTAGTAAAGTGACGTGTACAGGAAGAGGATTCCTTCTGTCAGTATAGACAGAAGCATGAATCCTCCCGGTACCGTCACCGCCGCTTCCACCTCCGGTCCTGTGCATGTATGCTGCCGTGCGGCGCCATGTACAGGCAGGAGGTGGAAGCGGCTGCAAAAACAAAAGTTAACAGTAGAAAAAAAAAAAAAAAGTTATACTCACCTGTCTGCAGCCTCGCGGTGCCATGCCCGCTCCCAGCTCCTGTCACGGTATCGCCGCTCCCGCTCCGGCTGTGTGCAGTCTCCCCGGGGCAGGACCTTGCTTGCAGGACCTGTTGATGGATCACCTGATGCAGTCACCTGACGCATCAGCTGATCGAGTCTCGGGCTGACGCGGGCGCCCGGCCGGTATCAGCGGATGCGTCAGGAGACTTCATCCCTGATTACCGGCAGCTGCTGCAGCGATCGGACAGGATCAGACTCCCGCCCCATCGCTCCGGGAGCTGCCGGTAATCAGCACATAAGTGAGTATTATTTTTTTTTTTTTTTCTACTGATGCATCAGCTGATTGTATAATCGGCGTTTATGCAATCAGCTGATGTGTGATGGGATTCACATCCTTTAACCTGACACATCATCTGATCGCTTTGCCTTCCAGCAAACCGATCAGATGATATTGGATCCAGATTGGACGGCGCGGGACCCTGACCCAGGATTACTGCGGAGGGGGGTTCTTTATTTCAATAAAGATGGAGTCACTAATTGTGTTGTGTTTTATTTCTAATAAAAATATTTTTCTGTGTTGTGTTTTTTTTTTTATCTTTACTAGAAATTCATGGTGGCCATGTCTAATATTGGCGTGACACCATGAATTTCGGGCTTAGGGCTAGCTGATAAAATACATGCGCCATTTTCTGGGGTGGCTGCGGGACTGCAATTCACAGCGGGGGTGCCCAGAAAGCATGGGCACCCTGCACTGTGGATTCCAATCCCCAGCTGCCTAGTTGTACCTGGCTGGACTCAAAAATGGGGCGAAGCTCACGTCATTTTTTTTTTAAAATTATTTCATGAAATTCATGAAATAATTTAAAAAAAAGGGCTTCCCTATATTTTTGGTTCCCAGCCGGGTACAAATAGGCAGCTGGGGGTTGGGGGCAGCCCGTACCTGCCTGCTGTACCCGGCTAGCATACAAAAATATGGCGAAGCCCACGTCATTTTTTTTTTTTTTTTGGGGGGGGCAAAGAAATCCTGCATACAGTCCTGGAAGGAGGATGCTGAGCCTTGTAGTTCGACAGCTGCTGTCTGCTCTCCTGCATACACTATTGGATGGAGGATGCTGAGCCTTGTAGTTCGACAGCTGCTGTCTGCTGTCCTGCATACACTATTGGATCGAGGATGCTGAGCCTTGTAGTTCTGCAGCTGTCTGCTCTTCTGCATACACTAGTGGAGAATGAAGAACACATTGAAGAAGGAAATGACATCAGACCTTTTTTTTTTTGTTCACTGATAAAAAACGCATAAGGACGCAGTGAGCAAAAACGCAGCAAAAAAACGCACCAAATCGCGGCAAAACGCGTGCGTTTTTTGCCGCGTTTTTTCGACGCAGGTGCGTTTTTGTGCATTTTTAGCGGCCAAAAACGCACAAACGCAGCGTCAAAAAAACGCAGCGCGTGCACATAGCCTAAGTACTGCTAATTAAACAGATTTTATCATTAGAGGACCACTTGGCCTCCTGCCAGGTAGTCCCGCATATTCATGAGCTCTGTATAATACAAGATATGCAGCAGAGAAAACATTCATTTTATCAAAATAACAGCTCAGTAAGTGACACATCACTGGAATCAGGGTCTCTGTCTCTACATTATGCTGCTCACAGATGAGCGAGCAAAAATCTAATGACAGATTCCCTTTTAAAGGGAACCTGTCACCAGCTTTGGGGCCTATAAGCTGCGGCTACTACCACTGGGCTCTTATAGACAACATTCTAACATGCTGTATATAAGAGCCCAGGCCGCTGTGTAGAATGTAAAAATCACTTTATAATACCTAAACGGTCGCTGCGGTGGAGTTGGGTCATATGGGCATCTTTGTTCTCCGGTGCCAGCGCCTCCTCTTTCGGTGATCTTGGTCCTTCTTCTGAAGCCACGGTGCATGACGCGTCCTACATCAGCCACACTTGCCGTCATTGAGGTCCTGCGCAGGGCAGATTAAAGTATTGTAGTGCGCCTGCACGGGACCTTCGAGTGTGTATGATGGAGGACAAAGATGGCCGAAAGAGCCATCAGCGGAGAACAGAGACGCCCATATGACCCAACTCCATCTCAGCGACCGTTTAGATAATAATTTTATTCATTTATATAGCGCTATTAATTCCACAGCTCTTTACATACATTGGCAACACTGTCCCCATTGGGGCTCACAATCTAGAGTCCCTAACTGTATGTCTTTGGAGTGTGTGAGGAAACCCACGCAAACACGGAGAGAACATACAAACTCCTTGCAGATGTTGTCCTGAGTGGGACTAGAACCCAGGTCCCCAGCGCTGCAAGACTGCAGTGCTAACCACTGAGCCACCGTGCCGCCTGTAGGTGAGTATTATAAAGTGATTTTTACACTCTACACAGTGACCTCGGCTCTTATATACAGCATGTTAGAATGCTGTATATCAGAGCCCACTAGTGGTGGCCGCAGCTTATAATCGCCAAATCTGGTAACGGGTTCCCTTTAACCTTTGTCCGGCTGAATAGGTACAAATGTAACTATTCTGTTTTTTTAAAATTGCAATACATTTTTTTTTTTTTTTTTTTTTCCCAAAAGCCATTGAGGGCTGAAATTTCGTGACATCTCTGCAGTTTTGGTCCAGAATATATTGGCCAAATTTCAATAAAATATCTCCACCCCCTTCCGAGATAAGGGGTCGCTGTTAACGTTGTAAAATTATGCAGCCTGACGAAGGTTAATAGGTAACAATTGCGGACAGGGCTCTGCTCCTCTTGCGATTGTTAGCGGCAGGTCCTGGCTGTAACACACAGCCATTACCTGCCGGGTATGGGGAGAGCTCACCACATAAGCCAGCTCCATACATCTGCATCCAACATGCACCATACATTGTACAGTGGATGTAGTGAAGGGGTTAGAGGGTTTTCTGGGAATTGGGAAAGTTTGTTATATTTTTTTTTTTTTTTTTTTAATTACTATATGAACAAAATGTTTTCCTACTTCGATAAATGTTGGTGCAGCATTCTTCTATGTTGGATATTGATTATACCCTGGAAATAGCCACTTTGCCAGCAGATACATTAAATGATTCATTTATAACTTGATAATACAAGGTTTTATTTTTTTCTTCTGTAAAGTTTTTTTCAATCTTCTCGTTTGCGACGTGTGGTGGATACAGTGGAAAAACCAGTATATATCTATCCTGTAACAACAACAAGACTGAGAACCTAACTCTCGTAGCCTCATTTGGGTATCCGTTTAGGTAAGTAATAATGGATTGGCATTGTATGTGTGTATATGGTAAATATGGCCGCAAGTACTATAAGGAAAAGCCTCAAGCTAAGGGCACATGGCCAAGTTGTGTACTGTGTCCTTGGCAGGCAAATTATGTACAATTTTTTTTTTTTTTTTTTTTTTTTTTTTTTAATAAAAATTAATAATGAATATAACATGCAATTTACTGCATGCTATAGTGACTTTGGACAGTCATATGAAGCGCCAGTCTTGGTACGTTTGCCCTAAAGGGAACCGGTCATGTTCCTTTTTTTATATTAAACCTCCCCCAATGTGTTTTAAGCCCTACACCCCCGGCAATTTTGCGTTTTTCATTTTAGTTTTTTCCTCCCATTCTGAGAGCCATAGCGTTTTTGTTTTTTTTTTTGGGGGGGTTTCGTCTGTCAATATTTCCTTATGAGGGCTTATTTTTTGCGTGACAAGTTGTACTTTTGAATGAAATCATTAGTTTTACCATATAGTGTACTGGAAAATGGGAACAAACTCCAAGTGCACTGAAATTGCAAAAAAAAAATCTATCTAGGGAAATTAAACTGTCGGCTATTAAAATTAACAGGGAGAGGTAGAGAGGGGTGTTCAAATGCCGCGCCAAATGATCACTGCTTAGAAAATCAGATTAATGTATCTTTATTTTCATGCAGGTCTACGCGTTTCGGGAGCTTCTGCTCCCTTCCTCAGGACCGTCAGGCACAAAGAAAAACATTAAGATTGAAACGCGTAGACCTGCATGAAAATAAAGATACATTAATCTGATTTTCTGAACAGTGATCATTTGGCGCGGCATTTGAACACCCCTCTCTACCTCTCCCTGTTATCTGCCGTTTTGGGTGGCTGCAGCCTTTGATCAATTCTACATGCGATTACAGTTGTTGTGACTCTCACAACTACAACCCTGCCCCTCCCCCCCCTCCACCCCGTACATATTGGGGTAAGACCCTATTTGCGCTTTCTCTCCAGTTTTTCTTCTCGACTAGTAAAATTAAAAATGTAAAAAAAAAATTTTTTTTTTTTACATTTTTAATTTTACTTGTCCCCCTAGGGGACAGTCCGATTTCTTGTACATTTCTCCTGATCAGAGCAGCACAGCTCTGATCAGGAGAAATGCTGCTTTCCTGTGAGTTCCGGCGTGCTGTCACGGAAGGGAGTTATGGCTAACATAACGCATTGGCGCCCCGTGATCGTGTCACGAGGTGATCGATGGCGGCAGGGAACAGCGCGATCTCTGCTGTTGCCATTTAAACCACGCTGTCAGTATTTCACAGCTCTATCTAAAGGGTTAATGGGCGCAGGTGGCTCTCCGATTCACCTGTGCCTGTTAGCCACACATCTCTGCTAATTAGATCAGCAGACATGTGAAGGGATTACCGAGGGCTCGCCGCCAGAGCCTGCGGGATCCGCAGGGAGGCGACCAAGGACATACAGTTACGTCCTTGGTTGTAAAGAGGTTAAATGATGCCATGTGGATTACTAACATGGTTTTTTTTTAAAAAAAAAAAAAGTTTATATGCTCGGGTAAAACCAGTACAGACTTTTTTTGTTTTCAGTCATGAAGGTGGCCTTTTGCTGGGATTCAGTCAGGTCACTCACATTCATGCAAAATTCTTTTAACCCCTTCACCCCCAGGCGATTTTCTGTTTTTCCGGGGTTTTTTTTTTTTTTTTTGTTTCCCCCTTCTTTCAAGAGCCGTAACCTTTTATTTTTCGGTCAATCTTGCCATATAAGAGCTTATTTTTTGCGAGACGAGTTATGGTTTTAATTTAAAAGTATAAGTTTTACCATATAGTGTACTGGAAAACAGCAAAAAAATTCCAAGTGCAAAAAAAGTGCATGGTTGTTTTTGGGATAGTTTATTCAATGTTCACTATATGGTAAAACGGTGTCAGTGTGATGCCTCAGGTTGGTACGAGTTCGTAGATACCAAATATGTAAGATGTTAAAAAAAAATAAATCAGAAGTTTGTCCCAAAATGGCGCACTTTTTGCGCCACTTTCCATGATCCGTAGTGTTCTCATTTTTTCAGATCTATGGTTTATTGATGGCTTATGTTTTGCGTCTCGAGCTGTCATTTTTAACTACCATTTTTGCGCAGATGCTACATTTTGATTGCCTGTTAATCGCATTTTGTGCAAAATTCGCAGTGACTAAAAAACGTAATTTTGGCATTTGGATTTTTTTTTACTTTTTATTTTTTGCTGCTACGCCGTTTACCAATCAAATTAATTGATTTTATATTTTGATCAGGCATTTCTGAACGCGGCGATAACAAATGTGTAACTTTTTTTTATTTATTTTTTTTTTAAACACTTTAATTTTCAATGGAGTGATGGGGGTGAGTTGAACTTTTAATTTTTTTTTTTAGTTTTTTTCCAAACTTTAACTTTTTTAAAAAATTTTACTAGTACCTCTAGTGGGCTATAAGAATCAGCAGTCTGATTGCTCATTTCTTGTAGATCAGCAGCATTGCTCTGATGTGCAGAAAAGTTGCTCTCCTTTCAGAGATGGCCCTCTGCTGGCTGTAAGAGAAACTGACTCATGACAGCTACAGGAGTCATCACATGACCCTGTGCTACCATGGTAACCATCGGATCGACGTGATCACATTACGTGACTTCTGATGCAGCCAGGTAAGTGCTTACCATGGTCCACTGTTACATCACACTGTGACATTTTCACAGCACACTGTAAGGGGTTAAGGCACGAGTGGGTAGCGAATCCACTCGTGCTTGATGGCCACACG